>NC_041405.2:39140287-39287787 GCF_900747795.2 Erpetoichthys calabaricus
GGCTTTTTAAAAGATTTCTTAACCATGCATAAAGAACATTAATATAATATAACAACATTTCAGTAACACTTTATTTGAAGGGAGTCTACAAATGGAATGACATTTATGAAGCAATAATTGATTAGTAATGAATAGTTAACAAATGTTAAGTATTTAAAAAAAAAAAAAACAACAACTTTTCACAGCACTGCACACATTTGAAATTTACTGTAATATAACTAACATATTGCCACATTAGAGTCCACACATATTATGGGGGCCCCTTGTTTTAATACAATGTAATGGCATCTACTTTACAAAACGTCTATATTATCTTGCAAATTATATTATCATAAAATAATCAAATTTGGCTTCTTAAATAATATGTTATTCACTAACCTATTTGTATGTTATGAATCTGCATGTAGGCACCCTTCATGTTAGCCCTATTGGACATTTAAAATAATCTTGAATTCATCAAAATTAAAGATACATCAATAAAATGTATGTCTTCTGTAATTTTACAAGTTACACATCTTCAGTTGCGTTAATCAGTCTGGATAATTTGTCCTCACAGTTTCTCCACTAACAAAAAGGAAGCATTTTAAAACAAGTATCTAGAGCTGATGCTTGTTGATAGCGGCATTAGATGAATTTAGCATAACAGACAAAGAAGCAGCCATAGTGACTGAGAATGCCACTAATATGATCTGTGCGGTACAACTTATGGAGCTTGTTCAAGTTGGCTGCTTTGCACACACGTTTACTTTGGTATTGCAGGCTGCTCTGAAAATTCCAACAATTGTGTGCTTAGTTGGTTGGATGAGACATGTTCCACACATTTTCCACCGTAGCAGTACAGCTAACCAAATGCTTAAAGAGAAGCAACGTCTATTGGATTTGCCAACCCACAAACTTGTGATTGATGCAATCACTCGATGGAATGATGTACTGGAGATTCTAGAAAGGTTTTTGGAACAACAGCCAGCCATTTGATAGATAGATAGATAGATAGATAGATAGATAGATAGATAGATAGATAGATAGATAGATAGATAGATAGATAGATAGATAGATAGATAGATAGATGTACACAAACACATACAGTTTTGTTATGTTACAATATTTGTTGTTATGTTTGGCTGTGCAGTATCCACTTGAAGTTCATATTTAAAGAAACTGTTTGTCTGCACATAAATATGAAGGTATTATTTAAAATAAATATACCGTATAACTGACCAGGTAGACTGATACATGGTTATGGTATATTAGCATATGGTATATTATTAGATTAGGGAAATGCTGATTGTCCAGTGAGTAGATGGTGTTTTTTGCTGACTGGAGTTGTTTTTCTCTTCTCTTCTTTGTTGCTTGCACATCTTTTAGGCTAATATAAAGTAGTTTAATCCCTGCAGATTGAGGCCAAACCGAGGTCTGTGTAGTACACAGATAATTCCATTCAACTCTATCAAAAGCTTTTCCAGCAACCAAAGATAGTAAGACGTCTGGTAATAATTGCAATAAATCCAATTTAGCTTGTAATAATATCAATTTTGTCTTCTGATATTACTGAGTGAAGCACTTTCTTAATCCCTCCAGCTAAGACTTCATTAGTACCTTAACATCATTATTTAGGAGTGATTGTTTTGCTTGGGAAAAAGTTACTGATGATTGGTGGAAAATTTGGGGTAGAATGTTTTTTTCTTCAGCTCTAATTAACATTGTTAACAATAATTGAAATAATATAGTTGAAAATTAGTTATTCTGCACCTAGAATAATACACTGTAATATTTGTATTTTATCAAAAAAAAACTCCTTAGCTTGTGTCTTATCTTCTTACCTCTTTATGTTCTTTTCATTTTATGTCCAGTTGCATTTGTACTTTCCATTATTGCAGTACAAACATTATGCTTATGCATATTTGTTGAGCTAGGATTGTATTAGCCTTCTTTCCATGTTCATAATAATGATGTTGTAATTTAAAAATAAGTTGTTCTGTTTCCTTTGCTGTCAAGAGACTAAATTCTCATTGTAGAGCCAGTATTCTCTTTAAGAAAACCTCACTGGGAGAACTGGCATTTGATCTATTCCGTAAATCTCTGTAATTACTCTTGATGCCTTCCTGGTGTCTAGTTTGTTTAATGAGAGAGATATAAAATAACTTGTCCCCTTATTCCTGTGGAAACCTCTTATGATGTATTGGTATCATAAGAAATAATCAATTTGTTTAGAGATGAATTCTGTAATCTACAATTAGTCTCAAACGTTTTAGGAGAATTTGTAAAATTTCTGGATTCAAAATTAATTTGCATAAAAGTGTGCTTCTCCCAGTAAATTATCTAGCACATCATACCAGATTAGATAGTTATTTATTCATAATATCAAAACAGTTTAAATATCTTGTGATAACCCTCACGAGTAAATATAAAGATCTTCTTCTATCTAATTTTGGAAGTACTATGGAAAAAAATAAATAAAATGTTAACAGATGGTCCGTACTACACTCCATCTCAATTTAGTAGGGAAAATGAATACTGTTAAAATGAACATCATCCCTAAGCTGCCATATTTGATGCAGAGTATCCCTATATGCTTGTACATAAACACATTATTCTTTAAGAAAATAGACTAAATTATTCTTAAAAAAAATAGACTAAATCATAAAATCACTCATCTTAAGTTCCAATGGCCATGCATCCAAAAGGAGACTCTGCAAAGATCTAAAACAGAAGGTGGCAAGGCACTTCATAACTTTCAGTTTTACTATTGGGAGGCAACATACTCACAATAAATTCACAAATTCACACTGAACTGACTTGTAGTGGAAAACAAAACTCACTCTAAATCATTATATCCCCTACTCTGTGCTATAATCAATACTAACTACCATCAGAAATTCAGTAGACCACCAACTACTTAAAATATGGAAACAATGTAGGACACATTTCAGGGCAGAACAGCTCTTTTACGTGATAATCACCTTTTTCAAGATAGATTTCTAAGTATTTAACATATGTAAAATGCTAAGACACTTGGAGTTCTTTATATAGACAATATATTTGCATCTTTTGAACAATTACACTCCAAATGTAACTTTCCAGCAACACACTTTTCTCCTGTATACTAATTACAAAAACCTTGTTAAAATAAACTTGCTCGACCTTCCACATCCATCCATCCATCCATTTTCCAACCCACTGAATCTGAACACAGGGTCACGGGGGTCTGCTGGAGCCAATCCCAGCCAACACAGGGCGCAAGACAGGGAACCAATCCCGGGCAGGGCGCCAACCCACTGCAGACCTTCCACATCCCACACCTTAATCTATGCCAGATATACATGTTCCTCTTGATGATGATTCACAAAACATTTTAAAAGTATATAAAAATATTTCAAAGAACCTACCTTTCAAAGATCCCAGGGAATGGTAGGAGAAAATCTTTCAGATTAGCATCTCAGAAAAGGAGTGAAACTCAGCCATACATTGAATATGCTGTAGTTTTGTATGCATCACACATTCCATAATTCAACTAATAATCTTTTATCAATCACATTTATCTTGAAAATCATGCAAGTGTTTCCATCAATGTCTACGCCTTTGGAAATGTACTAAATTATCATAATTTAGAACAAAAATCTTTACATGCTTTTCAGATAGTCTTGATGTCAAAACTACTCCTAATCTATTAACAGCAATAATTTGTGTCCTCTCAGAATGCATTAAAGTGCATAGGGATAAATTGATTGTTAGGCTCTACCACACTACCAGCTTGCAGATTTATCACGCTCAATTTAAACAATCCCTCCCTACCGTCTCCTTCAGTGAGAAAGTTTCATTCTATTTTATCTCAAGTCAGAAAAAAATCAAATTATCTTTTGGAGGACATGTCCACACTTTTTAAAAACATGGTAGGATTCATTAATATTATTTGAGAATACGGTATACATACTGAGCCTGTGATTGACTATTATGTTATTCATTTTTCTATCATACTTAAAAAGTTAGATTTTTTTGTCCATGTCTTTCTGATGATGTGCACCTCTAAGTTGGTATAGGAAGAGACCCCAGATCAGATATGTGGGAGCAAGGAAAAGGGTGAACACTGTCTGAGGGCATCAACCCCAGAATTGGAAGTGTCATACTGTTTCCAGGATCTTGCGGAGTTGGACTGTGACTCTGGAAATAAAAGGTAGTGGGCAGGTATGAGAAGTCCTAACTTTCCTCCTCAAAACCAGTCCCCAAACTCTGAGAATTTGTGATGGTGGGAAACTCAGTCATAAGGGATACTGAAATGCAGCTGTTTTGTCTTGGTAGAGTTCTATATTACTCTGCTTTCCCCTTTTGTATTATTAATGCGTAGTCTTTGTCAGAATGCCTCAAATGTCACAGACTTACCTCTGTTTATAAGGTATTGTAGTATACAACTTCTTCTCACCTTCCCTTCTACATTTATAATCTCAGGCAATTGCGTATAGTAAAATACAAGCAGGAGTTAAATTATACTTTAAATAATGTATTATTGGTAATATTAATAAAATAATAACAATAAGCAAAGTACAAGTGAACACTGGAAACCATACAACCTGGTAAATGCTGATATGTAGTTTTAGGCAGCACATGAACTT
Source organism: Erpetoichthys calabaricus (assembly GCF_900747795.2). Classification (NCBI taxonomy): domain Eukaryota; kingdom Metazoa; phylum Chordata; class Cladistia; order Polypteriformes; family Polypteridae; genus Erpetoichthys; species Erpetoichthys calabaricus. Next base: position 39,144,895 of record NC_041405.2, read on the forward strand.
GCAGTTACTTTAAATGTCTCTAGTTAAGTCATCATTTTTATGGCTTTCTTCAGAACAGGCCACATGCCTGTGTCAATATGGCTGCCGAGTTGTGCTCCTCATGATAATGGTGTGACAGAGAGATGCTTCTTCATGGCGATGGTGTAAGAAAATAGGGAGGGGTAAAGTAAGCAAATTTATAGATTCTCTGTCCAAACCCTAAATCCAATAGGAATAGACAACTTTAGACCAACAGAATTCTGGTGTGACACAATGGTTTCACATCTGCTCCCAATACCATTTGTTAAGCTGATGCTTGCCAGCTTGGTAATTTGGCTTTCCTGAGGGGGTTGATTGAGAGAGTCCTGCATAGAATCACTTGCCAAACTGGTTTTAGACACTTCCCCTGACCCCTGTCATAAAATTACAAACACTCAGTCCTAAAGAATGGCATTAAAACATTGCTGTTCTTATCAATGATATAACACTAATGTCACATTGCTTTGTCTAAGTCATAAATAAAGACATACAAAATATTCATCAACTTATATAGAAAATTTCACACCACAACAGCAGGATTTTCTCCAGAGACAGAGACTCTTATACAGTGTATTGTCTTTCGGGAGCACAGGTGGGAGAACTTCCTGGAAAGGTGGATAATCTCTTGGCTGGAGTGGACGTGGATCAAGCAGTCATTGTCCATGTTGGAACAAATGGCATATGTAAGGGTAGGCTGTCAGCTTTGCAATCTAGATTTAAAGATTTAGGTACCAAGCTGTGGAGCAGGACTGATGAGACAGTGTTCTTCAAAGTTCTACCTGTGCCATACATCAGTCCAGGAAAGACTGAGAAGATTACAGGGCTTAACATGTGGCTCATATCTTGGTGTAAAATAGAAGGGTATAGGTTTATGGAGCATTGGGACTCCATATGGAACAGATGGGATTTGTTCCTCCATGACAAGTTACATTTAAACTAGAAGAGCACCAATGTGTTTGGGTAGGTTAGCTGAGGATTGTTTAAACTGCAGAATGGGAGGCTGGAAGTTTTGAACAGGCCAGGTTATGAACTGTGCATGAAGGAATGATCAGTAGTGTAATATCAAATACGCACAGCAATTAAAATTTTAGCCCAAAGTTAAAGTGCAGAAGTAAAAAATGAAACAAGTGAATTAGAATTGTATGTAGCTGAACATAATTATGATATTATAGCAATGACAGAAAGATGGCTAAATAACAAAGATAAGGATGAGTATAACATAGATGGTTACAAAGTGTTAGGAAGGATAGACAAAAAAGAAAAAGAAGATTGTTTCTGTTTATGTAAAACTGAATTTAAATGTATATCTTCTTCAGTTTGATGATGAGCAACTTCTTGGTGGTTTCAGATTCAGCTGGAAACCATTAGGGATAGAGGCCTTAATTTAGGAGTGTGTTACAGAATCCTCCAATGCAGAGAGCAATTTTAATGTGCGTCCTTTAATTAATTTTAAGAAGGCAAGTTTAGAGGGGGATTTTATGGTTTTGGGGATCATTAATTACCTAAATATTAACTGGCCTAACACTGCAAACAGAAAAGTGCAGGAGTTTTTAGATGTAATGCAGTCAGTTTTTTAACACAGTATGTTTAAAGGATCAACATGGGGGGAAGATTGTGAGAGAATATTTTAGAGACAACAATAGTTAAGTATTTTGGTTTGCAGTGCATATTGAAATATATAAACATTTGTTTCAAAAATGTCATAAAGAGACTGCTGAAATTGTCGGGTAAACTAGCAAAATGTTCTAGGGGATGGTTAAAAAAATTGGCTGATGTAATTTTCTTTCATGCACCTAGTAAGACTTGCTTATCGCTGCGTATACCATTTTCATCACAGAATAAGAGCTTTAAGTGATATTAAAGAGCTTTAAGTGATATTGAAGAACAAGGATATAATGGATAAATACTTTTATTTTAGGCTGGTTGTGCTCTTTGCTAAAGCACCTCATGTATTTTAACCAGTCAGAATATGATATGTAAGAATTAATTCAGCAATGTTATGCAAATGTAGTTGTCTATAAATATAACCCTCTACCTCTATTTTTGATCATTCTGATTCTGTAACAGACTGCTGTGATGGATGCTCCCTCTTCAGCATGTTGCTGGAAGGATGAATAAATGATGCAGATGGACAAGGTTTATCCAGCCTGATTACTGACTCAAAATGGTTTTATCAAACTTATCCTAGTAGAGGATACGATTCTTTCTTTAATTAACATGTTCCATTTCTACCACAGGCCTGTCTATATTTAGCATTTTGTATTAACTAGAACAGATTCATGGCCTAGAAGTGATTAAACAATAAGAGTAAAGTGACTATGATATTATACAATTCTCAGAGTTTGTTCAACACACAGATTCAAAGAACAAAACTGTTAAGTTTAACTTTGGTAGGGCAAATTTTGAACAGATGTGGCAAAGTCTTCAAGGGATACACTGAGATAAACTTTTAAGTGTAGAAACAATTAAGAAACAGTGGAACAGGTTAAAAAACATTTTACATTCCAAAATCTAGAATTAGTAGGAAAAAAATGAAACAGAAACAACTATATAAGGCATATAAGACTAATAACTCAAATGCTACATAAAGGGTGTATAAGATAATGAGGACAACTACCATGTTAAGAAGGATATTGGAGAAGCTAACAGACAATTACAGAGAAAATCTTCGGAGATAAGGTGAAAGGTGACCTAAAAGATTCCTTCAGTATTTTAGTACCAAACGAACAGTTAAGGAAGAGGTGAAATGTATCAGTATAAGTAATGGGGAATTAAAAAAATGTATAACTTGTCAAAAGAAACAGAAATTACTAAGTGGGTATACAGTTATTTGGAAAATGTTGAGAGAGAATTGCTCCTTGGATTAAACAGGCTGAAATCTAATAAATCACTAGAACCTAATAATATTTACGGTATCTCAAGTGCTTAAGGATGCTATTGAGTGCATATATAAGCCCTTGAAACATATTTTTAAAAGTCACTGCAAGCAATGGAATTCCTAAGGACTGCAAATTAGCAAATATTGTTCCATTATATAAAAAGGTTGATGAGGTAGATCCAAATAACTGTAGGCCAGTAAGCTTAATGTGCATCACAGGTAAATTAATTGAAGTAAATATTAAGGAAGATATTGAGCAGCACATGGCAGTTTTAGGGAACAGTCAACATGGGTTCAGACGGGGAAGGTTATGTTTAACTAATATGCTGGAATTCTATAACAAAGCAGCAAAAGCACATGATCAGAATGGAGCATGTGCTATTACTTATCTTGATTTTCAGAAAGCATTTGATAGGGTCCCACTTGAGAGATTGGGAATTAGACTAAAAGAAGTGGGAGTTTAGAGTATAGTGTGTAGATGGGTACAACCTAAACAAGGGAAGAAGAGTGTTATGGTACAAAGAACATTATAAGAATTGTATGAGGTTAAGAGTGGCGTCTCTCAAAGTTCAGTCCTAGGGATGTTTTTTTATTATTTTTATTATGCATAAATGATCTGGAGAAGAATATAAACAATATACTGTTTAAGTTTACACACAAGCAAGTTACATGAACAAGCAGATAATGTAGAACCCTTTCAATCATTGCAGAGGGACTTGGACAGCATACAGGCTTGGCCAGTTTTGTGTCAGATGAAATTTAATGTAACTAAATGTAAAATATTACAAGTAGGAAGTAAAAATGTTAGATTTGAATACAGAGTGGAAGGCCACAAATTTGAAAGTCTGCTAATGAGAAGGACTTAGGGATTATGAATTAGTGGACTCATCACTATCATCTCCCAGTGTTCAGAAACCATTCTGAAGGCTATTAGAATGTTAGATTACACAGCACAATGTGTAGAGTACAAATCAAGTCAAAGGATGTTATGCTTAAACTTTCTAACACAGTAAGGTGGCCTCACCTGAAGTACTGTGTGAAGTTTTAGTCTCTGGGCTACAAAAAAAAGATATTGCAGTGCTAGAAAAAGTCCAGAGAAGAAGTGATTCCTGGACTTTAGGGTATGAGTTATGAGGAAACAATAAAGGAGCCGAACCTCCTCAGTTTATGCAAATGAAGACTAACAGGTTAAAATGTTTTATTATGAAAAAAAGTAAGTATAGTGCATCCAGGATGTTAATTTACTTTAAAAAGAAATCAACAGGAGCAACAGGACACAGCTGGAAAATATTTGAGGGTAAATACTGTACAAACTTTAGGAAGTATCTTTTCATACAGAAAACTAGAGACACGTGGACAAATTACCAATTAGTGTTAAGGGTTAGTAAACTCTAGGGAAATTCAAAGCCTTACTTAATATTATTTTAGAGGAACTAAGTAGATAGGATTGGCAAAGTTTGTTGGGCTGATGACCTGTTATCATCAAAAGTTCTAATGTTTATTTTTTACTATTATATGATAACATGGAAAACAAATGTTCTAGCAACTATAGAGCATATTCTCAAGCCTCAAGCAGCAACACTTTACTGAATAATTGGAAATTATGAAGTGCAGAATGTTACACTTCCAGACTATGTAAATCCAGCATCTAAAGTAAAATGCCTCCCTGGTGCCAAGTCCTGATAATGTTCTTTGACTTTTTCAGTGCTTTTAACATCATCGACTGGGGGAAATACTCAAGGCTTTGAATCATAATACTCCCACAATCTCCTGGATCATGGACTGCCTGACCAACAGACAGCATTGTGTGAGGTCTAGGAACTGTGTGTCAGAAATAGTGGTGTGTAGTTGTGGAGCACCTCAGCAAACTGTCCTCCTTCCACATTACCCTCTACACAACAACAGACTTCCAGCACTTGCCATTTTCAGATGACTCATCCATCATATGCTGCATTAATAATGGAGACAAGTCAGAGTATAGAAAGGTTGTGGAGGACTTTGTCTTGTGGTGTAGGGACAACAACCTGCAACTCAACATCAGCAAGACAAAAGAGCTGGTGGTGGACTTCCATCATTCCAAGAAGCCTCTGAAACCATTTACCATTCTGGGGGAAGAGCTACAAGTATCCGGGAGTTCACATTGACAACAAAATGGACTGGTCTGACAACACAGTGACACTGTACAAGAAGGGCCAGAGCAGAATGTACTCACTAAGGAGACTCAGGTCTTTTGATGTGTGCAGCAAGCTGCTGGAAATGTTCTACCAGTCAACAGTTGCCAATGTGGTGTTCTACACTGCTGTCTCCTGGGGAAGCAACCTGAGTTTAAAAGAGGCACAATACCTGAACAAACTTATCAGGAAAGTCTGCTCCATCACACAGTGAACTCTGGACACACTGGAACCTGTTGTGGAGAAGAGGATCATGACAAAATTGGATGCCATCATGAAAAATCCCCTCTATCCCCTCTAGAAGGCACTCCCCTGGAGCACTTTTAACCACAGCCTCATTCCAGCATGGTGTACTAAGAAGCGCCTCCAGGTGTCTTTTCTGCCCACTGCTATCAGGCAATTCAATGCTTCCACCCAATGTACTTGTTAAGTTTACTTTTATTTTTTATTTACTTATTGATTGCTTGGCGGTATTATCTGTTCTGTGATTCTGTACCTTGTTTTTTTATGTTTCTGCTGCTATATGTGTCACCATTTCCCCATGGGATTAATAAAGTTTATCTAATCTAATCTAAGATTTCCAACAATGAGCCTAAATTAGACGTCCTGTCTAGTAATGTCCGACTTATTATTAAATATAGGCACCAGCAATTTGAAATATTAAAGAAGACCTTCATGTCCTGAAGTTAAACTCATGAAAGGTAAAAGGAAATGTTATGTGTGTCTGCCCCCTTACTAAGATCATATAGAGGGGGTGTGGCCCACTGCAGATTGCACTACCTTCACTCTTATTTAGAGACCTGATGTGCAAATACAAATATAGTCTTTGTTAATAATTGGGATAAGTTTTGGTAAAGGCCTGGGGTCTCATACTAAAACTTGCTTATGCTCAGAAATGTGCATAAGCCATTTCTTATGCAAAAATCTGCATTTATAAAACACAAACTTAGCTTAAAATTATGGCATGTTTCAACCATCAATAAGATCTACTCAGACATTTGACATTTAGGTAACACTTACTGATGTTTAGGGTCAGCCGAGCCTGCTGAAGCCGATGGAAGATCTCATTTAGGTCCTGGAGGTGTTGCTCTATTGACGGGGAGAAGACAATGATATCGTCAATATAAACGAAACAGTTCTTCCCAATCAGCCCCCTCAGTACTTGTTCCATTAGGCGTTGAAAACATGCCCCCGCATTCTTCAGGCCGAAAGGCATTACTCGGAACTGGAATAAGCCATCAGGAGTGATCACTGCAGTCTTGGCCACACTGTCTTCTCCCATGCAAACCTGCCAATAGCCTGATTGTAAATCCAGAGTGCTAAAAACCACAGCGCCTTATAAGGACTCTAAAATTTCATGCACCAGGGGCATAGGACAGGCGTCACTGGTGGTTTTGGCATTTAGCCAATGGTAATCCACACAAAAGCTAAAAGTTCCATTGGGCTTACACAACAAAATCACCAGGAATGCCCAGGCTGAGGCAGAGGTTTCAAGAATACCTTCCAGCAGCATACGATCAACCCACTCTTTGATAACCTTTCTCTTCATAGGAGAGACCCTGTAAGCTCTTTGATGGACAGGGACTTCATCGATGGTGTATATATGATGATGAATAACCTCCATATGCCCAAGTTTGGCCATCTCCTCAGAATAGGTTGCACCTCGCAGGGCTGAGAACAAATGCTGTCCTCCACAGGGCTGATATCTTTCACTGGTACTGCCAAATAGTAATTTACTTTTGGCCACTGTAATTCATCACACCCTCTTACCTCAAAACTGAACACCCCACCCCCATGCATTACATATTCATGAGTCCTTGGGTTCAAAATAATGACAGCTGCCATGATGGAATCCAGCCCTAGGAACAGTGGCATAGACAGGAATTCATCCTCCAAGATATACACCTCGACTTCCCAAGATATATTTTGCAACCTAAATTGCATCAGAACCTTGCCGTTATCCCCATATCCTCGCCCGTCTGCCAAGAAGAACTTTACTGTGCCACCTCCCTTAAGCAGCTTGACAGGCAACTTTATTTTTTTCCCACAAGCTGCAATTAATTAAGGTAAAGATGCTCCCTGTATCAATGACAGCATCCCTAATGATGCCCCGAACACTCACTGGTACCGCTAGTAAGGGCAACTGTGCACGTAACATGGTGAGCTCAGCCCCAGCTGACCGATCCCTGCCCTTCTGATATTTGGCCTTGGGCGTATCTCTGCTAGAGGTTCCTCCGGGTGGATCTTTTTTACCCCTCACAACAGCCCAATCCTTCTCGATCAAAGATCCGATTTTTACCAAGAACTGCACTGAATTCACCGTGCCCCTAAGTGCTACAGCAAGCCGTGGGTTACAAGCACCAAGAATGCGTCTAACGATGTGTTCTTCTGACATATGGGGGTTCCACGTTTGACACAGCGCACGGTATTCATAAACAAAGTCTCTGAATGGTTGTGAGGGACCCTGTCCAGCAGCCAGCAGCTGTTCTTCGACTTCAGTTTGGTAGTCAGCCGGTAAAAAGGCTTCCAAAAAAAGCCGTATGGAAAGATGCCCAGTTCTTAATATTATTCTTTTCTGCCTGCCACCAGTAGCATGCTGGTCCCTGCAGAGACGTACTCAAGAAGCCCATCAATTCAGCTAGCGTTAATGGGTGTAGTTCTAAAAACGCGTCTGCCTGTTCAATAAATTGAAGTACCTCTGCCGATTTACAGGGAGTTTCTAGTTTTGGAAACTCCAGCCGCACAGCAGCTGCAGCAGTAGAGGAGTAGGACAGCCGTGTTTCAACCAATGGCGTCGATCGGTGCAGAGTTTGAAAGTATGTAGCAATACTCCTCCTGATCGCGTCCTGTATTTCTACCTACCATTGCTGATCGCGCCTCAGTAAGCAGTCTACCAGCTTCTGTTCCAGACTTCTTAGACGTACACGCACCCACTCACGCAAATTGGCCACCGCTGAATCCACATATCCATGCAGAGCTTCTTCCCGAGCTACCGTACCCTCAGCCATTCCCGCTGCACCTGCACCTCTGCCCATGGCAGCTGCAAGTTCAGTGAGGCATCCATAGATCCCTGATCCTGGCTTTTGCTCCTGGGAGTCGAAATATATAAAGTATCTAGCAGGCTCGCTGCCTCATCCACGTCTTCTTGTGCTCTGACTGTAACGTGGCGACTGGGCAATTCACCTCGCGTTGCACAAGAGTTGGCAAACCGGTGCACAAGGCTTTCTATCGACATTTCTGTCTGTACTTGTGAGTGGCAAAATGAAATAAAGTGGATGAAAATCAGTCAACCGGCTCCCCATACGTGCCACCAATAATCTGTACCGCTATCAGAACCGGCATGATTATAATATGCGCTGCCCCCCTAAAGTGGCAGCAAAGGAAAAAGAAAAAAAATAATCCGGGCTACGAGTGACCAACACTACTTTCCTACTACACCCCCCAAGTATAGAGACACACCAGTGAAAGCAGGGATAAATAAAAAATGATATTAATCCGCACACAGTAAAAAATGTCAGTAAATTTAATGGTAAAAATACTGTAAATGGTGAAAGTAAAAGACCTTTTCTGAAAAAAAGGAAAGTTACCTTATGTTCTACAGAATATACCTGTATATCTTAAACAATACATTTCATTATTTTTTACAGCCAAGTTCTGTAAAATCGATACTTTTCTATCTTAAAAATATGCTAAATACCGTTTATTGATGCATTACAGTTACACTTAAAAAATCTGTTAATTTTACAGTGTAAAACTGTTAAATAGCGAAGGTAAACAACCGTAAAATGTAAAACGGTAAATCGCTGTTTCAGTAAAACCAGTTACGATATTTACATAAGGACACGCCCCTTTTACCATATTGTTCCTGGTGAACCGCATACCTTTGAATAGTAGGGAAAAAAACAAACTAAATTAGCAGACTTATTTTTCCCTGCGTGCTGAAGGTTTTTTGAGGTTATGGAAGCTGATTTATGGTGGGTTGTATTCGATAAGTAGGACACCATACACCACAAAAGCAAACTTTACTTCCCCACCAGACAACGTGCCATAACTTCCTTAAACATTGAATTGTTTTCAATGTGTATAATTAAATGGTACGTGTAAGGTGTAGTAGGAATGGGGTAGTGTAAGACTGTATTAGACTGTAGCTGAATACAATTGTTTCTATTTGAATTAGTAGATAGTTATAGATTGTAATTGTACTAGATTGTGTTTTATATATATCACCCAAACATATATGTAAATAAAGTATACTTTTTCAAAAAAAAAAAACATGTTTGCTATTGAGTGTTGTTATTTTACTGATGTAAACTGTGTACTGGGGTTTGACTCTAACAATACATATTGTTTATTGATTGCCATATTTATTACACAACATGAATTTCTGGTTATGGTTAAACATTTCCTTCTGTTGGAATTTGTTGCAAAGAACAAATAGTTTTTACTATAAAATTGTACTATAGACCTAAAAATATTACCACCTTATTTATTACAGTAAAATTTTGGCAACCCAGCTGCCAGTATTTTACCGTAAATGTAACATTTTTTTTAGAGTGTACCGTAGACTAAATAATATTGTCACCTTCTTTTTTACGGTAAAATTCTGGCGACCCCAGCTGCCAGTATTTTACCGTTAATTTAACATTATTTTTTTACAGTACAATAAAGGCACCATGTAACCAGAAAGTGCTTTCATTCAAATAATTTGTAACTAATACATGATGGTCAAACTAATACTGTTGCGTGGCTCAACCCTAAATTCTTTAATTATATCAAATAGTAGTGAGGGAAGCAGACTTCAGCATCATGCTCTGTGTGATCCTTGGCTTCTTGGTGTATAAACCTAATTGTCAGGATTGCAATAAAGTTTAGTACATTTTACAGACAACTTCTATAATTTTTCTTTCAGATTATAGGTAGTACATCAATAGGGAGGAGGTATAATGAAAAGCACTCCTTCACAGATGACAGTGTTTGGACTTGTGGTGTGGCACACTGATGACGCTGCTATACAGCGCCATGTTTGTCTCATTATGACAGCTTATGTAGTACTATACAGCACGGTTCTGAAACATGGCTAGCTTTGAGACAGCAATACAATGGTAATTCAAGATGTCTGGATGCTGTGTATATGAATGTAAAGAGACTAATATTGCAACATTGACATTTAATTGGTAAAATTATTTTTTGTAAGTTCAATAAGAACGTTCTTAATATTTCGTAGTTCTGCACATATAGTCTGTGTCAATTCATAATGTGCACTGGCTTGGCAGCTTTGGCACTGCATAATGGCACATTGCTCTGGCCACTCAGCTGCTTCCACTCTTTTTTGAATTTTTTATTTATTTGTGATTTCCGCAAAAAGAATGTTATTTTGATTCTCTACTTCATCTGTAATGACCTCAAGTTCACATTCACTTAAGGTTCTGCCTTTTTTCTTCTGTTCTTCCAGGGTTGTATTAATTGTTTCAGGGCTGATGTCGACTGTTGATGGTAATCAACTGTAAACTGTGACAAACCAACCATTATGTTTTAGTTGGACTCTCGTTGCTAGAAGGAAAGTTAGATTCATTGGTTTGACCAAGTAGCAAGGCACAAACAACGGAAAAAATGGCACTGACATCTGGTGAGAGATCAAAGTGAATGCTTAAAGCAAAATACTCCTTGGATGTTTGCCTATTATCTCTGAACTGGACTATGACTTGTCAGATTTTCAGCCATCCATCCATTTTCCAACCCGCTGAATCCGAACACAGGGTCACGGGGGTCTGCTGGAGCCAATCCCAGCCAACACAGGGCACAAGGCAGGAACCAATCTCGGGCAGGGTGCCAACCCACCGCAGTTGTCAGATTTTAATACTATTAATTGAAAATGATTGTGAGGTTCCAGCTTCAGATGATTGGTCCCCAGCTAATCGTTGTACAGACAATGTTCGCCAGGGAGGACTGCCACTTAACAATGATAAGAAGTAGAAACCAGATTGCAATGCACTGTGACCGTGTCCCAGCTACACAAAGACAGCCTGGCCGCAAGCCTGACGCACATTTTTGGCAAACTGACAGCCACAGCATGCAGAAACAGACGTTTTATGTTGACTTCTGTGTGACACCATTGCTTGTCAGAAACTATGTTTTTTTGGAAAAAATATTCAGCCCTCAAAGAGTTAAAGAGTTCACTCAGGAACACTGACAAATGTATATGGTGATTATACTGTGAATATTCAAAAAAGGCATTGACCGGCATTGTTTTAAGTTGATTTGATATTTATAAAAAGAACTTGGCATGGTATGTGGCATAAGTAAAGTTTTATAAGTCTCTTTTTTTTTGGTGTATATTCTGCATAAGCAAAATTTTAGTATGGAATTCTAGCAAGGTTTAATGAGTTCCCTGGTCTTTTTAACAGTTTTCACCCTAACTGGAGGAAAGCTTTAATTCTATCCCAGAATATGACAAAAATTTCCTGGCTGACTAATTAGAGTGCCACTCAGACTGACTTTTAGGTCACATATCATTCTTCTGTAGTTGCTACTCAAAATCAATCTTGTTGGGTATCTTAAAAGCCGAGTCATACAACAAAATCATAATCAATTGATAACCAAACAACTGAAAGCATAATTACACCTAAAATTAAAATCTACAACACAAACACTCACTGCAGTTCAACAATATTGATGTCAGCTAGTTGCATAAAGCCATTAAAGTACAGTGCAGAGATTGCATGAACAAGACAACTATAAACAGGACAAATTAAGCAAAAATAAGAAGGATTGGGAGGTACGTTTGAGCAAAAAATTTGACATAAGGTTTAAAGAAAATCTAGCAGAAATGGGCAAAAGCATTGAGAAAAGTGAGCAAAAATGAGAATAAAATTAAAGTATTTGGGGCTCACCTAATAGAAGTAAAGCATACATACACAACACACACTGAGGACGTAGAACAAATGATGTTTGCTGGTGATAAAAAAATATCTGAGATTTAGTAAAATATGGGATAAAGAAAACGTGACATTTCACCTCAGAAAGAAGAAGGAGATCAAATTTGAAAACAGCCATATTCTGTATTCTGTATATTGCCAGAATTCTCTGCTTTAACACCTGCAAAATAGGCTACATTTTACAGCATTAGAGAGTGCAGCTGAAATCAAAGATAGTCTTCTGTTTCCAACTAGACTCAAAGTACTGGCTTATGGTCAACTTTTATATCATCTCCTCTCCAGAGAATGATGAACAACAGCTAAAAAGAATGATTCTGACAATCTTTAAAGCAAGAGGTGAGCATTTTAAAGGCAGGAATAAAATTGTGGAATGCAAAGAAGAATTTTAATAATTTTAGAAAGCTCAATTTTGTCTTTGTGCTTTAAGTTTTAATATAAAACATGTTTCCTGCAATTCCACTCCTGTTAACATTTTTTATCAATATTGATTTTCTTAAATCTTAATACTTTAGTAATATTTGAAATTTTTGCTCTCCTTTTACAACACTTTGATATAATAATAGTATATTATACTATTATAAAAATTATAAAAATTAAGGGAATACAGGGTGGCACAGGGAAACAGGAAATTTTGAAACTAGACGTTGCCGACTCTGGGGCGTCTGCTGTTGTTTGGGACCAATGTGACCTCATTTAGAACCGCTTGCCATTAGTATTAATGGAGCAATGGAGTGGTGCTCAACAAGTGTTCGCTGTGAAAGTCTTTTATAAGAATGGTGATAGCGTGACTGCTGAGCAAAGGGAATTTCGGTGTCATTACCAGTTAGGACATCATGATTGTGTTCCGTCTGCTCATGCAATTACAACATGTGTAATTTCAAAGAAACTGGTTCAGCTTTAAAAAAGAAGTCCCCAAGTGGAGCCACTTCACATTGTCACACACGTGCGAGTAGGGGGACGTTGTGTGGACCAAGTAAAGGTAATTCCACGGCAGGCCAGGGGGGGGCGGGGTGCACTAAACCTTATCCTGTTGTCTCTACAGACCAGCCACGGGAAAACCTATCTGAATCAAGAATGTCACTTCCGGTTCCGGCGCCTAGAAGGACGTCACTTCCGGTTCCGGCGCCTAGAAGGATGTCACTTCCGGTTCCGGTGCCTAGAAGGATGCCACTTCCGGTTCCCTACATCACTTCTGGTTACCCTACATCACTTCCTGTCTGACCACTTAAAACCGCCATCTTTTCCAACCTTGATCAGTTCTGTCTTGGACTCAGTGCAATCAACAACTTTGTTACATAAAAAAGAAAACCTTTGCAGCTAGGAACATTATACGGGTGGCTGCCCCAAACCTTTCTTTACGTGTGTCGAGTCTGTTCTTTTACAACATATTGCCTGACAATCGATGGCAGCTATTTGACGATTGTTTGGTAGGCACGTCATTTCATGCAACGGTGACATTCCAAGGCCTCTGAGATCCCCAGATCTCAGTGTTTGCGATTTTTTTCTGTAGGGACATCTTAAAAGTCAAGTGTACCACACACGTCCTGCAACCATTGCTGAACTAAAAAGGAGGATTGAAGAGGAAATCGCTGGCATTCCTCTTGACATGTTACATCGAGCAATGCAGAATTTCCACAACAGGCTGTCAGAATGTGTACGGAGAAATGGACAACACCTTCATGATTTTTTTTCAAAACACAGAATGAATATTGAATGAATACTGATTACCATCTTTAATTGCATATCATATACAATACATTTCATCATTAAATGTATTTTGTAATGTGTTTATTCGTGCATTGAACGTCAATTGAAAATTCTCCTTATCTTTCCTGACTGATTCTTCTCTAGTTTTGCATTTTGCTATTGTCCTTGTCACTCCTGGTAGCAAGAGCCAATTCTGGTTGCGCAGGTAGTCCACCTCCTCCAGGATGACACATCCTTAGGTGGAGTGGTGGCTCTGAGGCTAGGGATCTGCACTGGCAATCGGAAGGTTGCCGGTTCGAATCCTGTAAATGCCAATAGCCCTTAACCTGCAGTTGCTGAGTGCTTTGAGTAGTGAGAAAAGCGCTATATAACTGCAAAGAATTATTATTATTATTTTATCCCACAAGAAGGTTTGCTGTGTCTCCCAGCACAGTCTCAAGAGCATATAGGAGATACCAGGAGACAGGCTGGATTAGGACTGGATTAAAATTTTAATTTATAATAAAACTGAGATTGTGCAGGTACTTTAAAAATGAAGCAGTTACAATTAACACAAAATGTAATGAAAAAATATTTTACTAAGTTTGACGATGTATTATTTTTCACATAACTATGAGCCAGTTATAATAACCCAGCTGCGTATTGCTGCTTCTTCCCCTGACCTTACCACACAGTTTTCATTACAACGTAAGCCAGGGTATCACAATGTAAATACCTCTTCCTCTCTAACACAGTATATCCTGTCACCCTGGATGTAGGCTGTAGCTAACCTCCTATATGTCCATTGTTTCCTGTAATTTATTAAATATTAAACACAGTCAAGTTTTCAGGCAATTATAACACTGTTCTTTTGCAAACATGGCTGAAAAAACTGCTGTGAAAAATCATAGGTTTCATATTACCATTTAATTGACTTAATGTATCAAAACAATGAATCTTTGAATTTTTAGTGACAGTACCGAGCTCCCTGTAAAAGTCAGTATGTGTTGTATTTAAATGTAATTTTGCCCATTTGGTAATAACATATATGAGAAATCAAATTAAGCATTAAGTGCCTCAACAATAGCACTTTCTGTAGGTAAAATCACATCTTCAAAGTCACCTACCAGACCAAGCAAGTTAATAATTCTCATGATTTTAATTTCAACTATTACTAAACCCATAAAGTACCTTACACTGTATAATAAATAAATCTGCATTGGCATAAATGCTATTTGGTCCCAGGACAAAAGGTCAAACGGCAGACTTAGTGGTTATGGATGGAGACGTACCAAAATGTTCAGATGTGCTGTCATGTGGTGATGGAGAGCTGGACACACTGCTACTCTGGTGAGATGAGGCTTGGCTTGCAGGGCGTTGATTATCTTCCAAAGAAGGAGCTGGTGATGGGCTGTCCTGGACTCTTTCCTGTAGAAATGCAAAATTTTTCAACTGGATTACACATTCTTGAAAAGAAGTAGAGAGTCACCATCCCCTTTTTAAAGATTCACTTTCCCCAAAAGCAAAAAAAAAGGTTATTCCATTGAACATCCTAGTGATAAAGAAAACAAATTGTTTAAATAAAAAGTAGAATAACTGGGGTGGATAAGAGAATATTCCCCTCAAGTAATATTTGGTGGAAGCACCTTTTGCATGGCAACCATTCTGAAAATTTTAAATGGTTTTTCCTTTGATGCCCTGACTAGGCTTCTCAAGGACACTCACCTTCCTCTCCTTCAGCCATTATATGGTTACTTTGGCAATGTTGAGTTCCTGGCTGAGGGCTGTTGACTTTTTTCAAGAATTTGCCTTAATTTTGCTCCATCCATCTTCCCATTTTTCCTGCCTAATGTTCTAGTCAATGCTGTGTGGTGGATTGCCGGCTTCTTATTCCGGCCCTCACCCCCAGGCCGCAAGGAGGAGCTCTCCTAACAGCGTGGACGTGCCAGCAGGGCCTCATGGACTATGTAGTTTTTATACGCAGCCCTGCTGGATACCTTGGGGGCCACCAGGAGTCGCTGTAGGGGGACTCAGAGGCTCCTATATGCCCTATAACCCAGGAGTACGTCATGGTTACATGACGGGAAGAAACGACGTGCTCCCGGGGTGAAGAAAAGGACTGATTACCCTGACCCGGAAGGAATAAG
This sequence comes from Erpetoichthys calabaricus, assembly GCF_900747795.2. Classification (NCBI taxonomy): domain Eukaryota; kingdom Metazoa; phylum Chordata; class Cladistia; order Polypteriformes; family Polypteridae; genus Erpetoichthys; species Erpetoichthys calabaricus. The sequence continues at coordinate 39,160,730 of NC_041405.2, forward strand.
GAACTGTGGACTGTTGGACAGGAACACCTCCGGGTCAGGGTGTATAAAAGGACTGTGGGAAAGCCCAGACGCTGAGCTGAGCTGGGAGGTAGGGTGGCAAGTGTCTGGGCAAGGAGGAGAGAGTATTATTGAGTAGTTTATTGTTAATTGTATGAATAGTGTGGAGTGGAGAGTGCTTTGTGCACTGTACAAGAGCAAAATAAAGAAGTCTTGTGCTTTTACATCGTGTTTGGAGTGGTACCTGAGGGTCCAAGAGGTGGATCAAGGGCTTATCCGCTACAGCTGAAAAGAAGCAATCCCATAAAATGATTCTGCCACCACCATGTTTTACTGCAGGAACTGTGTTCTGGTTTTCAGCAGATGGTGCAGTTCACATTTCAGTCTCATCTGACCAAAAGACTTGACACCACTTGAGTACAAATTCATTAAGATGTTTTTTAGGAAGATATAAATAAGACTTAATGTGGCTGTTTTTATTTATTTTTAAAGAAATATTTATTTGTTTGTTTGTTTGTTTTTTTCTTGCCATGCTCCCATACAGGCCACATAACATTTTTATATGAACGATATGCCTTTGCCATTAAAGCCTGTAGATCCTTCAAAATTGCCATCATCCTCTTCATTGACAAAGTGATCTTTTTTTCTTGATCAGACAACCTTGCTTGATCTAAACAAGGTCTGTGTGGTGAAATCTCAAGTGCAATGGAAAAACCTAGTAACTGCCATTTTTGAGTTTGAGTTTTTTTTAGTTTTTGGAGTTACTAGGTCTTTTCTAATGTTATAAGTTAGTGGTGTTGATGGTCAAAAATGTCTTAATTCCGGTCATAGCACGATGGAAGAAGCTGGTATGTACACAGTATTTTATGTACAGCAAATCCACTGACCAATGAGAAAACTTCGGGTTACGATTACGTGATTTAAATTCAGCGACTGCATGATTTAAATGGCAGGTGTTTTCATGAAAAAAACAATATTGTGTACGCGAAACTCAGGAAAAATTAAATCTAGTCATCGTTAATTATAGAGGTGACATGAGTTTTTCAATTTTCTGAAAACGTGAAAGATGCGACATACTTGGTTTTTCAATAGTTGGTAAGAAATACGTGTTCTACTTTTTAACAATGGTCTTGACTACAGGCTATGAGAAAAATAAGGCCTTTGAAATCTTTTTATGTCCATCTTCTGACTAACACCTTTCCACAATTTTATTTTGAAGTTCTTTTTTTTTTTCTTTTTCCTTTTCAAAAATTCTATCCACCCATGGTGGATGATTTGCTTTGGAATGTACTTCCTAGCAGTTGAATAGTGGAATCTTCCTGAAACATCTGTTTTTATTGTGAAGTAATGAAAATTAGATTAGTTTCCTTTATTGATATCTTCAACTTTATTGAATTTTTTGGTGCAGAAACATGTAGTAAGACAAAAAACACACACATTACTAAATACAGCAATTATAAACAAATCATCAGAAACCCAAATTAGAGGTCTCTAGGGTCATAAGTGGGTACAATATGGACAGAGAGAGAGAGGTAAGAGATTATAGGTAACAAGTTCATTGTCTTGCGGTTTACTCCTCAAATATCCATCCCCATATCTGAGTATACGAGAAAGTCTAGGGGAGACCACTCCCGATTTTTATATAAAAAAAGAAAAAACTTGAATCAGTTGTTGATATTAGCTACAATGGCATCATATTTGTCTTGAAGATGCAAATTTAAGCCAATGCTTCTGGCTATAGAGTCAGCAATAATTGACGAGTATGAAAATGTGTGCTTACAAAGACAGAATGTCACACAATGCAATACAGCAGTGGCAGATAACAACTGCTTAGGAGCAGTATAGTAAACAATGTACAGAAATTGACACACCTTACAGAGGAGTATAGGTTGTTTGGTCCACTGGATAATGCACCTGTATTTCCTTTTGTAAATTATTTGGGATGAAAAAAACTACTGTTAGCCTCATATGCCTTTAACAAAAAAGGTTGAAAAGATTGTATGAAATGCCGAACACACAGTTAGCCCAAGCTCACTAGCAGTGCATCTTAAGTCAGCAACATGTTGATGGACCATTGCCCCGTCATTTCAGTCAAAGCATACAATACAAAAAAGTAGTTACTGAAAACTATATACTTTCCATTGCTAAAGAAGATAATTGTGAGAAGACCACAGAAGGGTTTGCTATTGTACGAAACACATCAAACTAGGCAGAGAGATATTTGTGCTATTTCAGAAATGTAAACATCAGGAGTCATTCTTCTCTTATTCTTCCTTTCATCATACCATAGATTGCTAGAAAATAATGGAAATGCAAGACACCCTAGGTGTGGCCAAACTCCCACACATTCAACATAAGTGTGCCATTGTCAGTTTCCTGGCTTCATTGCCATGCCAATTATTCATATGAAATCATGAAAGAACTAGGTTGTCAAAAATGAGTGGAACAAAACATTTTGTTCTATGAAAAGAGACAAACTTCAGTTAACACAAAATGTAAAAAATTACTACAATGAAACAGTGGAGCATTGCTCAGCTTGAAAATGGGAGCACACAGATAGTCCCAAATATGTGGCTGTATGGACAAAAACTACTCTGGGCACTGTATCCTGCAAAGGAGACATCCAAAGTACATGCTGCTGATGCATGGACAACATATGAGCCTATAAGGTGTCTTTTAAGTTATGGGTAAGTGTAGCTGTGTCAGTAGATGGCGAACTTGGATGTACATATGTTTTCTAGATTGTCAAACCTCCCTTTACTGATCCTATTTTAGTGTTGAGTACCAAATTCTGTATGTGATTCCAGTTTCGTTTTTCCTCTGCTTGCACACACATATGAGGAAGTTGAAAACTGCTTGAAAAGATACCTTCAGAAACACTGTGACACTAAAGATCTGCAATCAGATGCGGATATGTAGCAGCAGAGAAAAAGAATGCTTAGGTATTGTAATGTTGTCCTGAGAAGTATATCAGCTTGTTTTTAAATAGTATAAACTGGTGAGTATTAATCACTTTTAGACCCAGCCACACTTCAGTCCAGAAAGTGATTCAGAAGATGAGGCTGCTCGAATTCTTTATTCCAGGAATGATACGGTACATTAATACACACAGGGTAGAAAGGAAACAAAACAATGAATGGTGAAGGAACTCACTGCTACTCGCAATGATAATTTGTCTGCCTTACTGGGCAGGTATGTTCAAACTATTAAACATTTGTCTTTTTTGACCTCCTTTCTTTTTTTATTTTAGCTGACTTTCACCGTCCTCGGAGCAGTATGCCAGCCCTTGCCCACCTTTGCAGCAACACCCCAACCACTTCTTAACACTGCAGCAGTGCGGCAGCCCTCATCCACTTCTGCAGCAAAGCGCCAGACTGCCACCACCCCCTGAACAGCACAGCGACCTCTACAACAGGACAGCCACCACCTCCAGTTTAGCCTACCAGGATTCTTCCTTAATGGAGCAAGGAGGTTTGTCTATGTCTTATCCTCTACTGCTTTATTCTCTCTGTTTCATCGTGCAACCTCTACATGTACTCCTGAACCATCTTGTCTGCTATATTGGTGGCACCCTCTGTGCAGGGCTCCAGACTAACACTGTAGTCGCATTATTGCAATGTTTAGAGAGAAGCACAGTGATTAGACAGGAATTTGTCTGATGTCAAACACCTTTAGTAATATAGTCTTTGCTCCTTTTTTTGTTTTTCGTAGCAGACACGAGACACACTGCAATTGATAAAAGTGCAAGAAGCCTGTCTTCACAAATGCAATTCACATTTAAAACACATTCAGTGACAATAATAACAATCTTTTTTTTTTTCACCCAACTAATTGAAATGGCCACAGAGCTCAAGAAAGGGGCAATGGACTTCAGAGAAGAGCTTCAAGGTTTTCTGAGGTCTTCCTCCTCCTCCTCCATACAGACTGTGGCACCATTACCAATTGGATTACTTGCAAGATTTGAAGGAACTAGAGGAAACAGAAGAAACTCTTCAGTCAACAGAGGCAAGAACAGTAATGGTGGATAATAATAACTCTTGAATGCCAATTAGTATAATTGAACTGAATATATGGTTTTGTCTAAAACCCAGTATTTGGTTTAAACCATCACTGTTTCTTTTTGGATAGAGCCTGGCAATAAATCAATTGTGCAAGAGTTCATTTGTACTCTCTAAGTTAATTTCTTCTCATCCCATCTGCATCTCACTAGGTGAACCGCTTTCCAGTTATTGGTGGGGCATCATTGCAAGGTTGGGTCTGAGGCAAGCTTTCCTGTGCCCTGACAAATGAGCTGTCATCTGGATTAAATTGGGCTGGAAAACAATCAAGGATGGCAGCAAGAGGAAACATGCATTTAAAGGCACAGCACTTTAAAAATGCCTGTTTGGTGAGTGACTTGTATTTGAAATATTAATGACTGATAAAATCTTCATTTGGTTATTCCTAGATGACTTCTAATTTTTTACACTTTTATTCAGAAAGAAATTATATCATTTTATGGACACAATTCTTCTGTTTATTTTAGATGCCTTGAAACTGAGAATGGGGACAGGATAGTGTGTATGAGTATGAACTGGCAAATGCTATCAAAAATGGCTGTGCTATGCACCAGATCGCTTAGGTGGAACTGGTCATAAAATAAAAGTAATAAGTGATCTGTGATCTTGTGTGAAGAACAATATACAGGTAGTCCCCAGGTTATGGACTCCTGACCTACAACTTACGAACGAGGCCGCAGCTGTGACGCATGCGCCTCATTAACTGCCGCTCCGTCATCTTTGGCCGGAGGTCGCTGCAAGTAGTGGCTGGAGGGGTGCGATTTTGCTGCTCGCGCAGTGTACTGTCCCTGTGTCCCTCGGGCGGCTCCCGGCGGAAAGTGAGCAGTGACCCGTGGTCCATAGTCACTGGGGACACAGCTATCGCTCGTGTGCAGGACAGAGACTTAATGGGGCGATTCGCTGTCCGCCCACTACACACGGCTCCCCCCGAATCGTTTTCGGTGGGTGGCTGGTAATGCTGCAAGCAGTGACCCAGTTGTGGCTGAATGGAGGCCATTGAGGGTGAACGGGGTGGCGGGGGATAGCATTGTAGTGTGCTTCGGGTGGCTGCCTGTTGAATGGGGGAGGTGGTGGGCGATTCACTACATGCCTTTGGCCGCACCGTTTTCATTCTCGGTGGCTGGATGCACGCTGCAGACTGCATACTGTAGTGGAGGTGACTGTGTGGTGGGTGGGTGGTGAACCGCCCCTCGCTACTCCCATTCATTCTCAATAGCAAGCCTGCTTGTACTGTTACATACATAGTAGGAAGTTGTCTCTTGTCAGTACACCAGACGTGCTGACGAGGGATGCCTGCCTGCTGTGATAGCGTGTACAGTGCTGTGCAGAAGAGCTCATCTTAACCTTTTGTCTTCACCCTTCAAGAATGTCTCTGAAACACAAATCTGATGCAAGTGCTGGTGAAACAGTAAAGAAGAGAAAAACTATCACCATTGAAAATAAAGTAGAAATAATAAAAAGGTCAGAGAAAGGTGAAACTCCATCATTCATTGGCAGAGCACTTGGTTACAGTCGGTCAACAATAACATTTATTAAAATAATGTACCTGTTCCAACATACATACAAATTCAACTTAAGTAGAAACCTACAGTCCCTATCTCGTATGTAACCTGGGGACTGCCTGTATAGTAATAAATAAACCAGTAGATGAAGCAGGCTTACTAAAGTAATATAACTTTTACACAAGGTTGACAAATGGGCGAAGCAGTGCTGAAGTTCTATTAAATTAGGGTTAGGATTTCAGCTTTATTTCATCATTAAATCAGGGTGCAAACTGATGATGGATCAATGTTAGCCTTCAACATTGATTCAATGGTGTTAACATTGACTCAGCATTGATTCAATGACTGCTTGCTATCTGGGGTTGTTCTTCTCTTCTCCTTCTGTACACTGTCTTGATGTAGACAGTGAAAAGTCCACCATGACTTCTATTGTGTATTCATATTTAACATTTTTACTTACTATGAGGTATACCTTGCATTTTCTTACACTAAATTTAATCTGCCACAAATCTGTCCAAGCCTGTATTCCATTCAAATCGCTCAGTGAAGATTCATCTAATTCTAGATTATTTGCCATTCCACCTAGTTTGGAACCACCTACAAACTTAAATAGCAAATTATTTAAACTACTATCCAGATTATTTATCTACAGTATATCAAGAAAACAGTGAGCCCACCATTGACCCCCAAGGGATACCACTTTTAAATCATGTGATTCTGAATAGCATCCCCCATACCATGACCCTTTGCTTCCTGTGCTTCAGTCAATTTTAAACCCATCTATACATAGCACCCCAAATTTCCACTCTTTTTAGTTTGATCCTTGGCCTCTCATGTGGAACCTTATCTAACGTATTTATTATGTTATTTATTTAACATTTGCACCTCACTGATCATATCCTTTTGTTGCTTCCTCATCAAAATGTAGAGAAACTTGAAGAAAGGACAAGCATGGTTAAACTGAGGTGGTGTGTTTTGTCATTAGAATGCCATCATGCAGGCTTCCAGAGAGAGCCCCGGAGACAAGATCTAAGGTAAAAAAAATGCAAAAGTATGATGTGGATGGACTCTATGAGGCTGCTTTCCAGAAAAGAGCGATATAAAGAAAGCAGAGAGAGGCAGTAGTAAAGAATAAAATCCAGTAGCAATTTTTTTGTATCCTTGACATCAAGAGGTAAAGGAAGTAATGAACATAGACAGAAAACAATTGGATTAAGTAAGTATGTAATGGATGGCGTGAACTGAATGATAATTCAATGCCCATCTAGACTAATAGGAATGCAACAAAAATATAGGTATGAAAAAGCCATTTTCAAAAAATGGGTTTTTACCAGTTTGTAAATAGTTCTCCAGTATTAGCCTGGAAAATTTCTATTAGTATTCCTAATTTTAGGTCCATAACAGCAAAAGGCTCTCAGAATTATAAGCAGATCTTCATTTGAAGATCTGAGGTTACGACTTGGAGTGTAAGGGGACAGACATTCCAAAATATAGGATTGGGTGAGATTATTTAAGGCTTTGTAAACCATTAGTAGTATTTTAAACTCAATTCTAAAAGACATAGGTAACCAATGTAAAAACGCTAAAAGTGATCAGATGTGCCCAGAATTTATTTTTATAGTTATGATTCTTGCTGCTGTAATGAATTGTTGACTTTCTTAGGTAATCCTGGAAGGAGTGCGTTACAGTAATGTAGTCGACTAAAAACAAAAGTGTGAACTAATTTTTCAGCATCTTGTAAAGTTATGAGAGGTCTAACTTTTTCTGTATTCCTTGAGTCAAAAAACTGCAATCCTAGTAATCTGATTAATATGTGATTTAAAATTTAGGTCAGAGTCAATAGTTACCCTTATATTCTTTACCTCCAATTTGACTTTTAAGACTATATATTCAAGTTTATTTCTAATACCCTCACTATGTCCCTTTTTGCTAATAACTAAGATTTCTGTTTTCTACTTATTTAGTTTGAGAAAGTTACTGCTCACCCTTTCGGAAATACAAGTAAGACAAAGGATTAAAGAGATAAGAGTGTCAGGGTCATCAGGTGCTGTCGAAAAATATAGCTGTGTGTCCTCTGCATAGCTGTGGTAGCTCACCTTGTGCTTCAAGATAATCTGACCTAAAGGAAGCATATTGATCGAAAAGAACAGTGGACCCTGACTAGATCCTTGTGGTACACCATATAAAACATCATGAGTCTCCAAGGTATAATCACCACAACTAACAAAGAATTTTATACATGTTAAGTAAGACTGAAATTAATTTAAGACATTGTCAGAGAGGCCCACCCACTGACTAAGGCGATTTATAAGAATACTGTGATCAATGGTGTCAAAGGCTACACTCAAGTCTAAGAGGACAAGAACGGATATATGGCTTCCGTCTGCATTAATCCACAAGTCATTTACTACTTTAACCAGTGCAGTTTCTGTACTGTGATTTGTTCTAAAACTTGACTGAAACAGACAACCAAATCGATATTTCTACAACAGTCATACCAAAAGACAAGACTTGCCAAACAAGAACAAACCCATATACAGCACTGCTAAAATAAAGGTAGTATGCAAAAAGTAAGTGGCCTTAATGAGATTCTCTAACATGCATCTATCAACTACTTACATTCGCATTGTCTTAGTGACAACATCAGAATCAATGGTCTCCCTGAAAAACATGAAAGTTCAAACTCAGTTAAATTCATAGTTGAACTGTTCTCTAAAATAACTGGGGAGGACTTCAACTCGGACATGGATCTTTTCACCCTTTCTAACATACACAGTATTCACTGTTTGGAAAATGTCTGGGATTAAAACACTTCGAGATTTGTACACAGATAATGCTTTTGCATTCAACAAACAATTAAGCGTCAAATTTAACTTCTCATCAACACAATTTTTCTACTACTTTCAAATAAAAAACTTTGCTAAACGTATCCTTCCCAATTTTCCTTAACCTATTCTATTCCAGAAAAAATATTGATCAGTCTTGCAGAATCAGAGAGCATCTCTACAATATATAAAACCATTTTAAAGTCCCCTTCTTTCAAAGATCCTAGGGTACAAAGGGGAAAAGGATTTTTCCCTTACTATTTCAGAAAGGGAAGGTAAGGCAGCCAGGCACAGAATACACTCCAATTCCGTATGCACAAAGCACTCAATCATTCAACATAAAATCTTTTATTGAGCAAATTTATCTTGTTTAAAATTGTTCAAAATGTATCCAGGGCATGATTCAACTTGTGAACATTGCAAGCTAGCTCCAGCTTCACTGTTCCGCATGTTTTGGTCTTGCACCAAATTAACATAATTTTGGACAAAAATATTTGAATGCCTATCAGACAGCATTGGTGTCACAATCACCTCTAACCCATTAATAACTGTGTGTGGTGTACTCCCAGATGGACTTAAAGTGGAGAAGGACAAACAAACCGTAATGGCCCTTACCTCACTACTACCATGTAGACTTATTTTGCTCAACTGGAAGAATCCCACCCCACCACTTTTAAGTCAGTAGGTAACTAAAGTTCTGTACTATTTGAAACTGGAAAAAAATCTAATTCTCACTTAGAGCATCTGTTCAAAACATTTTTAAAATATGACAGGTTCTAATCAATAACATTTTAGAATAAACTTCCATATCACGGATTCCTTCCTTGCTGTTTCTAAAGATTTGCTCTGGTAGTTGGTTCTCCTCTCTTTCTCTTTTGGGTGGGGGTTGAATTTTGGTTTGTAAGGTTTGACTTGATTGTTTGGAGTGTTATTTGCTTCTAATTAAAATCAATAAAATATTTAAAAATGACAATTCAAATAAATTTAATGTGTTAAAATTACACAGTTATACATACAACTAAAAATATGGAATATTATGGAATAAAATTAAGGATAGGAGGAGTATAAGTAACAAGCTGGTTAATTTTGCAGATGATACTAAAATATGTGGATTGGCAGATAATCTGGAATCAGTTAAATCATTACAGAGGGACTTGGATAGCATACAGGCGTGGACAGATTTAAGGCAGATGAAGTTTAATGTCAGTAAATGTAAAGTATTACACATAGGAAGTAAAAATATTAGGTATGAACATACAATGGGAGGTCTGCAAATCAAGAGTCTCCCTCATAAAATCAATAATATGTGGCCCGCCAGCACTGTTGACCACAGTATAAAATACACATGTACAAAAAAGCTATTTTATATTTCACCAGAAGTAGACAGTAGACCTGTGGCCGCACTCTCGCCGTGACCCTTGTGTGAACCTTTCTAGCCCATTTCTAAGATGGCGACTGTAACTAAAAAAAGGAAAGTTCACAGCGAGGGCCGCCGCTTCCAGGACAAGTGGAAATTGGAGTATTTTTTCACTGAAGTACGAAACAACTGTGTCTGCCTAATTTGCCAAGAGACTGTGGCTGTTTTCAAGGAATTCAATATCAAGAGGCACTACCAGATGAAGCATGCTAACTAAGACAAGCTAACTGGGAACGAACGCAGCAAAAAATTGAAGCAACTGGAAGCTGTTTTAACAGCACAGTAGAACTTTTTCACAAGAGCCTGTGAGTCAAATGAAAATGCCACAAAGGCGAGCTATGAGGTGGCAACGCTGATTGCCAAGTACTGCAAAACTTTTACTGAGGATGAATTTATTAAAGACTGAGTGATGAAAATGGTGGAGAAAATTTGTCCTGAGAAGAAGCAAGAGTTTGCCAATAATTGCCTGGCTCGTAACACTGTAGTACGGAGAATTGAAGACGTTTCATCTGATATTAAGAGACAGTTAGAGGCAAAAGGAGATGGAGTTTGACTTTTTTTACTTAGCCTGCGACGAAAGCACGGATGCATCTGACACCGCTCAGTTATTGATTTTTTTGAGAGGAGTGGACAATGAAATGAACGTGAGTGAACAGCTACTTGACCTCCAGAGCCTTAAGGACCAAACAAGTGAAACAGATTTGTTTGTTTCTGTTTGTTCTGGTGTAGATGACATGAAACTACCGTGGAATAAAGTCACTGGGATTATTACAGATGGCGCACCTACCATGGCTGGAGAGCAAAGTGGATTATCAACCCTAGTCTGTAACAAAGTCAGTGAAGAAGAAGGCAAAGCTATAAAACTCCACTGTATTATTCACCAACAAGTTATGATCATGTTATGAAACCGGTGATAAAGGATATTAATTATATTCGCTCCAAAGCCCTGTGCCACCACCAGTTTCAACAGTTTGTACTCGACATCCAGGCTGAATGCGAAGATGTTGTGTATCACAATGACGTAAGATGGCTCAGTCGGGGGTCTGCACTGCAGCGCTTCTACTCTCTTAGGGAGGAAATCGGACAATTCTTGGCAAAAAACGGACAACCGATGGCAGAACTATTTGATCCTGTTTGGCTGGCTGATTTTGGATTTTTAGTTGACATAAAACGACATCTGAACATGCTGAACACAAGCCTTCAGGGGCAAAATGCAGTGGTAAGCCAACTGTATTCACATATCAAAGCCTTTGGGACCAAGCTGCTACTTTTCCAAAGGCACCTGACACAAACGCAGCCCAATACCACACATTTCCCATCGCTGCAGGAAATAATGACCAGTTTTCCACAGAACAATATCAGTGCGCAAATGAGGAGATATGCAGCAGGCATCTCATCTCTGGCTGAGGAGTTTCAACAGCGCTTTCAGGATTTTGCAGCTATTGAAAAGGAGATCACGCTTTTTTCCTCTCCTTTCTCCATGGACCCTGATGACGCTCCAGACCACCTGCAGCTGGAGCTCATTGAGCTGGAGTGTGATGCCGAGTGTCGCAGTCGGCATCAACAGCTCCCTCTTGTCAACTTTTACCGCCAGCTGGATAAAGGCAGATTCCAAGAGATTCGAACATTTGCTAAGAAAATGCTGAGCTTGTTTGGCTCGACATACTGTACTTGTTCGAGAAGACATTCTCGGTTATGAACATTAACAAGAACTGCGTGAGGACAAGACTAAGTGACTCTCACCTGTGTGACATCTTGCACATCAAAACCACAGTTTTTGAGCCAGATCTGGCCTATTTACTGCAGTCAAGATCTCAGTATCACCCTTCACATTAGTGCATTTAAGTTATTTGTTTAGTCTTCTGAGGTGAATAAATTCTAAAATCTCAGTTAATAGATTTTTTTTGTGATGATCAAAACCACAGTTTTTTTCAATCCGCGTATCATTTGTTCTTTTGTTTTTCAATTGACAATCAAACTGGGTCTCGTAAACTCGACAAATTAAATATTAAAATCAAATTCGGTCTGGCAAACCGTTTTTCCATTTCGTATTTTTGATCCGAGTCTAAAATTGAAATAATGAAAAACATGGCCTTTTTCGTTTTTGATATCCGATTCAAAATCAAATAACATATTTTCGGGTTTTTTTTTGATTTTTTAATGGTCAATTGAAAAACGAAAGAACAAGTGGTATCGGTCCGTGTACTTTTTGGTATTTGAAATTTCATTTTAGAAGCAAAAATGAAAAAACAAAAATGAAAGGAATTTTCAGATTTTGATTTTTGATCAAAGAATGAAATGATGGAAAATAAGGTATTTTTTAATTCTGTGGTAGCAAATAACAGTGATAAACTTAAAATTACACATACTTTTCTCGATTTATTTGTGATTCAAATAATGAAAGTGTAATAGCTCAAAAACAACAAAACAGACGCATTTTCATTGTCTGAAACCGGAGATACTTCTTATTCTGTGCGATTTTTGATGCCACGTACGAACAGTCCTCCTCCTCACAACACATCGACCGACGACCTTGAAGTTACACTACATGGCATCAGTAGAGGATGGATCATTACATTGTTTTTCGGAACAGTAAAAGAGTGACACTCCGGGACGAGGACATAACTGCAGAAAAACTGAGTTGCATCTTTCAGGTAAAAATACAAGCTTTGCAAACTTTCCTTCATTGATGTGGCAGTTCTTTTATGAACGTTATTGTTATTACTTACTGTGAAACAAGCTAACATTTGGCGATTTCATTTACTAACACTAAGTCTGGCAATTTTTATAGTGCTAGCATTTTGAATGGTTGCTCATTGACTTTTACCGGCTACTATAGAGAGTAATCGTTTCGAGTATTAACAGTGCGCATGAGTGTAACACGTTAGGAGAGCAACGTGATTTACAGAAAGTTTTCTTAACATGTGCTACACTTGTCAATGATCAACCATTCACACATTTACACACATTCAAAAGTTTTTCTTCCTTTTATGTGGTTTTCAAATATGAAAGGCAGAGTGATTTTGGTAAAAACTTGTTTAGATTTATTTGTTTTCTGTGTGAAGAAAAGAAAAGTATGCCATTTGAAATAAAAATTTCATAAAATAGTTCATTTGCATTTAATGTTAATGGTTCAAAAAATGTCAGGCTGAATGGTTGGCCCCCACACATTTTCACCCCACCAAATCTGGCCCTCTTTGCAAAAAGATTGGACACACCCCCGCCCTATGAGAAGGATTTTGGAGTCATAGTGGACTATATGTTATCAACTTTCAGACAGTGTTCAGAAGCCATTAACACTAGAGTTACCGAAGTCTATGAATAAACTCATAATCCCTGCCCACCTTAAATCCCTTCGCACCTCTCTGTCAGCGTCTTTTGTAAATGTGTTGACCAGCACAAGCAGCAAGCAGCCTACTATCCCATCACCCTGCCCACTGCCGCAGCTCAGTTCGCAAAGAAGGTTCTCAGTGCTCAGTGTTTATCTTGGAGTGAAGTGCCTGGAGTTGTAGAGGGTAAATAATATATCGTCATTTGGAATACATACATTTCATGTGTGTTCCGTGTTTACAACAATCTACAGTATGTAAACACAAACATTTTTCATGATTTAGTAATAATTGACAAAATGTAGACATGAAGTGTATAATGTGTGAAACCTGAAGTCCAAATATCAAATAAACACTTTCACAGGGTAACAGAATGTTAAGTTATGTAGTATGGTGTGTACAGTAAAAGTCCAAAGAGGTTATGCTCAAGCTTTATAATGCTCTGGTGAGGCCTTATTAACTCTAGAATCCCTGAAGCCTACAAAAAAACTCTTAATGTCGGGCCAGGTCTTAAATTCACTCACACCTCCTCATCAGCAGCTTTTGTTTTGCAAATGTGTCGATCAGCACCGGCAGCAGACAGCCTGATATCCCATCCCCCACCGACACAGCTTTAGTCGTACACAAAGTTCTCCTAGCTCAAGTCTGTTAATGTGGATGTGAAGTGCCTTGAATTGTACTGGGTAAATAATACAGTATATTGTTATTTGAAACACATACATTTCATGTGTGTTCATATGTCTAAAATGATCTGTGTAAATGTAGGATAACAGGAAATGCAAGGCAAGAAATGTTGAACACATAACTAGAACAGAAACTTTTTTAGGTTCTAACTAATAATTGGCAAATTGCTGATGTGAAGTGGATAATGTGTGAAGACTGTAGTCCAAATATCAAATAAACACATATAACAAAACAAGTACTCTTTTTTTCTAGAATTTAACCAAAGTAAAAGAAATTGGGATAGGGTACGGCACACACACCCACACACATACGTCTGCTTGGCTGGTGAAGAGGTAGGAACTGCTGTCTCCAAGTCGAGAGGTTGCGGGTTTGATCCCGGGTCCTTCATGCATTAACTGAAGTGAGAGGCTATTATTATTACTATTATAGAATAAAAGCATACATTTGATTTTTTGATCCTGTAACAGCTGGTGTAAATTTATGGTACTTGTAAAAGTTAGCGTTTAGTTTTATTATTCACTTTTATTCTCTCAGTCACATTCATGCTCCCCCCAATCTGACACTGCTAGGTTTCAAATAAAGACGTGCTATAACAGAAGTAAACTCTGATGAGGATGAGGGTTCTGCATCGGAGAAATAGAATAGAAGCCTTCCCCACAAGAAATGTTCACTCACACATAAGAACGATGCAGCTGCACCAGGCGTAAAGGTGAAAGATGGCACTGTTTGATTGCAGCAAGAGGTTGGGCATCATCATGAGGCTTCAGGGATTCTATTGTTAATTTGTGCAGATTTCCATGTCTTTATAGTGTGAATATTTGACCCCCAGTAATATAACTGAAAGTTACATAGTGCCATGATACCTTCTGTTTTTGATCTTTGTAGAATCACTTTTTGAATTTGTGGATATCTCCAATTCAAGATAAATGAGGTTATAAATGACTCTGGTTTCTTAAAGAATGATTTGTTGATGTTTATAGGAATGCTCTGAAATAGAATCTTCATATTGACGGTGTTGATTCTTCTTGTTAATGTTAGATGGAAGGCAAACCATCCGTTAAAATACTGTTTGAATTTTTTTTTCTATGCTGTTACCAAAATTGTGTGGAAAAAAACTTAATATTTAATTGTGATGTCGGCGCCTAGATATGTAAACTGTTTTGATAAAATGAACGGACAGATGTCCAATCCAAGATGGGGTGATAGAGAGTTCATTGGAAAAAGCACACTTTTACTCAAATTAGTTTTGATTCCAGATGTCTTTTGAAATTCTGCTGATGTGTTAAAGACCAATGGTTAACATATATTTTTGGATCTTATATATAAAGTATTATATCTTCTGCATATAGCAATATTTTCTGTATCAATTCTTCTCTGATAATCCCCTTTATCTCTGATATATTAACAAAAATGAAGAGCCAAAGGTTCAATAGCAATTGCAAAAAGCAATAGTGATAAAGGGCACCTTTGTCAAGTACCACATTCTTATAGTTCACATTGTTAATACGAACTGAGGCTTTCGGACTGGTATAGTTATTGTATTCAAGCAGATTTATTTAGGCCAAAGTAGAATTTGTGCAGTGTGGTGAATAGATAGTGATATTCCACTCTACCAAGGCTTTTTCTGTGTCTGTATCATTCTTTAATATAATAGGATCTCTGGTGTGTTAGATTTTGTTGTTGAACATATTACATTAAACAGATGCCGAAGGTTTGAAGCTGTCTACCTTGGATGAGTTTGGTTTGTTGCTGTGATATTATTGAAGGAACTTCTTTCTCCATCCTTCTAGCTAAAGCTTTAGAAAGTATCTTAACATCATTATTCCAAAGTGAAATTGGTCTGTATGATATACATTGTGGTAAGTCCTTATTATTCTCTGAATAAACAGCTATTACCGTATTTTTTGCACCATAAGACGCACCTGACCATTAGACGCACCTAGGTTTAGAGGAGGAAAACAAGAAAAAAAATATTCTGAACCAAATGGTGCACTAATATGTTTAATAAAATATAGCAGAATAATATTTCAACCATGTAAATTCAACAGCGGTATTAAGAAACATCATCACTGTCATTAACAAATAAGGAGAGACTTTAAGGTTCAAGCATTCTTCTAGTTTTATGGAAACCCCAAGAACTCCACATCGCTAGTGTCAGAATTTATTAAGCTCAGTTGCTCACAATCACTTTGCAGCACCACGTACCTATCATCACGCGACATAACCTGTCCAAAACCACCAGGGGACAAAGCACGTTTGGACCAATGCTCCCTGAAGTTATATCGCCAGTCTAGTCCCATCTATATTTGTAATGCCACAAAGCCCTTCATCTCGTGTTTTGTTGTGGGTTTCCAGTTTGAAAAATGAGAATGCGGTGCAAGCACAGCCCTCGATTCAAAAAATTGCTCTGCATACCTGTTTGTCTCGTCTGACAGTAGCTGAAAGGCAGCTTCAGGAAAGAACAGCCTGAAGTAGTCCAGCGGCTGGTAATCTATCGAGTCCAGAGTCCAACTCAGTGATAATGCGCTTCGCTCCCTCATGAGATGTAGACGCTATCTTGCCTTTGTTTATATTTGTTTAGATTTCGCAACTCAAGGATTAGATGCCGAGTCAATGAGTCTAACATTCCTCCAAGCACAGAGGGAATGCCTGTAACGTAACAGTGAGTTTTGTCGCCCTCTAGCCCTGGATGTCGACTTTTGTCAGGTATTACACATCATGGTCTGTGATGCAATATTCGCACCATAAGACGCACAGACATTTCCAACCTTCTTTTGGGGAAAAAAAAGTGCGTCTTATGGTGCGAAAAATACGGTAATGGTTGGCAAAAAGTTTGTTGTAAAATTTACTAATATTGCTAATAATAATGGAGGTAACTCAGCTGAATTTTTTTTACATAAAATTCCAGTGGGTAGCAATTAGACCCTGCTGCTTTCCCACTTTGGAGTGAGTTTATAGTATCCAGTACTTCTGAGAGTGTCAGAGGTTTAACAAGTTCTTCTTCACTAAGAAGTGTTTGACATTTTTATTGTATTAAAAAAAACCTTAGATTGTGTCTCATCTTCTTTGAACTGAGTGAAGTATAATGACTTCTAAAACTCCTTAAATGTGTAAGTTACATTTTTATGATTAATGATTTTATTGCCTGTTGAGTTGATAATTCTGTCTGAGGATTTGTTGAGCTAAATTCTTATTAGCCTTCTCTCCATGTTCAAAAAGGTGGCATGATTTAAAGATGAGTTGTTCAATTTCTTTTGTTGTCAAGAGATTACATTCTTATCGCAGAGCCTGTCTTTTCCTGTAAAGTGCCTCATTTGGAGACCTAGCATGATCTACTCTAGAAATCTCACTGATTAACTGATTAAATAAATCTAAAAGATTATCCTTTTTGGTCTTTACTTTATTGAGAGATATATAATAAAATTACAATAAGTTATGGTAAATTATGATCTATTGCAAACTGTATAATTGTCTTTGGCATTTTAGATGTTATTGTTACTGTGGGTGAAGATCTATCTGGGTCTAAATTTAAAAGTCAATTCAAATCTCCATTTATTATAATTGTTCATACTGGAAATTGACATGAATATTCTTTTCATAAAATTGGCCGACCCAGTCTCTTTGCAGTCAAAGCTAGTCCTTACTTATTAAGTGAGATTGCTGTAAAAATACTATCTTAGCCATTATGACTGCTATTATGTACTATTGAGAAAAAAGAATATTCTCTTAAATGTGGATTTCAGAATCTACTTGTGTCTGATAAGCTATTAGGTGGGGTAGTACGTTTTTCAATGAATCAATTAATCAATCATGATTGAGGCATTTGACATTCCAGCTTACAAAGTTCACCGTTTGGCCAGAAAGATATTTAACTTTTAATATTGATTTCATATTGTTATTTCTGAGTATTAAGGCTCTGGAGCTTGTCATTATGTTTCCCATCGCCAGTATACTTTATAGAGTCCCTTTCCTCTGACATTTCAAGAGACAGGGCACATTAATGTTTTAATATTTACACATTTCTGTATACATGAATACATTTTTTGTTGAAAAAGCTCTTTTTGACTAATTTTTATAGGAGTAAACATAATACTAAAAAGGCTAATTGTCCTGGAGTTACACTTTTCACTTTATATGTTATGCAAAGACGGGAATTCCACTTCTGATCCTATGATATTGTTTGCTGAAAGACAGGGGAACAGATAGTATTTTGAAACAATAGCATTGCTTCACAAGTAGCATTTATATGGCATATATTTTCCTAAATGTACTGTTTCTATATTAGTAATAAACCTGGGTATCTTAACCACCTTAAGCATGCCCTTGGAGACTGACACAGTCCAGTTGCCATGTTAGAATATGATACAGCAAGTTGAATGCTTTCCACTGTATATCACTGTATGTTAGTGAGACTTTCATTGTCCTCCTTATCCAAATATGGTGATGTTGAGCTTTCTTAACAACATGGCAGTATAAGATATCATGAAATATTCTCACTGATTCAAGTCCTGAAGAACTCAGTTTTTCAGTTTTTTTCAACTGTAACCACATTAATGCTAGATAGAGCTATTTGCTTTGCTGATGGTGAGGGACAGATTGTTGTTAATGTACAGGAGTCTTCTTAAAGACTCCTTTATATCGACTACATGTTCATTGTTAATCAGACCCACTAGTCTTGTGTGGTCAGCATTTAAACAAGGAATATAGTAATGGGCTGACCAAACAGCAATAAAGTGTTCAAAATGTGATTTGTAGCAATTTTAATCATGTTTTAACCATTTTTTTGTAATCTAGTTGTATGTAATTTATCTTTAAAAAGTATATTACACACAACTAGATTATCAGTTTATCTACTCAGCCTGATAAGTGAATAAATTAATAAATAAACTGTTTTTTCCAGAATAATTAAAAACATGCCACATTAACACACACATTTTCAAGTGTGTGATGTAATGCATTTACAGTACATTTCAGATTAATACATAAAATAGGGAATTATATTTTATATTGTATAATACTAAGAGGGTCAGAGGGTACTTGACCTTAGAGGTAACACTAACAGTAACAATAAGTGTGCAATTGATAACACTGTGGTCTGGTTTCTGGAACTCAGTTAAAGTGAAAGAACCAAATTAATTTAAAAATGCACTTAAACTTCTTTCATAAAAACATCTATAAAGAGTTTAACGATCATGACATAGTGAAAAGAGGCAAATTGTGTTGGTTAACAAACTTTGTCTTAGCAGAATGCTGCTGCATGGTCACCTCAGTCAGTCTAACATATCTTGCACTCTCTTGTCACCACCATCTGGTGCGTGAAGCAATGGAAAGAGACTTCCATCTGGCTCTATCCACTGTTGCTTTGCTAGCTCTTTGCTTCTCATTTTTCTTTTTATTGTCCTGTGCCAAGTATCTTTACGTCACACTCTGTTTCTTTTTCTCTTGGTTTCCAGCAAATGACTTTCCTTGGAAATGACAGCCATCTCTAACAAAACTTCTGCATTCTCTCTGCCATGGGAGCCATAACAGTCTTGTTTTACTGTTCTTCAATGGAGATGGTGTTTAGGCAAAAGATGCTCAGGGTATGCTGCAGATATTTGGTCTGGAATGCCCCCAACGTCTGCTTGATGGCGGTAGTGGTCTTCCATTTCTCAGAGCACTAAAAAAGAATGTGGGGAAGTTAGTCTTGAAGAGTCTGAGCTTTGTGCAGAGGCTGAGGCTGGTAGATTTCCAGATGGATTTGAGCAAGTTGATTGCAATTTTTTGGTAGTAGATGCTGTCTATTGTCACCTTAATGCCCAGATGCATAAATTCCTCAACATCCTCCAGTGGCTTGCCATTTACTGTCACTGGGAGGGTGATTATAGGTTCTTTCATGGGACCTGCATCTTCTTGTTGTTGACCTCGAGTCCAGTGGTGGTGGCTATTTTGCTGAGTTCCTCTGTCTTATGCAGTATGTTTCGGTATCAGTAGCCCAAGAACATCTGTATAATCTAGATCCTCTATGATAGAGGTTAGGAGTCTACTATATGCTGTCTCTTTACCTGGGTAATACTCCGCATGAGCCATCCAATGGCCAAGGAGAACAGGATTGGTAACAGGATTCATCCTTGGTTGAGCCCAGTGGGCACACTAAATGGCTCTATTAGTTTATTTTTGTGGATGACTCAGTATTCAAATATCTCATAGAGGGACTAGATGATGTTGACCTGTCTTGAAGGGACTTGGAAGTGTTGTAGAATGTAGAGTGACATATGATGCAGGCTGTCAAAAGCTTTCTCAAAGATGATGAAAACCACATGGAGGGGGCTGTTCCATTCATAGGTTTTTTGAGGATCTGGCAGAGGATGAAGATGTGATCAATACAGGATCTTCCCTTCATGAAACCAGTTTGTTTCTGTCCATTTCTGTCGTGATGCTCTAAAGAATAATATGACTTAAGTCTTTACCAGTAAGGGGAAGGAAGAATATGCCTTTCTAGTTGGTGCAACCCCTAGGTCTCTCTTTGACAGCTTGATGCTGCTGATGGTTCTCCAATCACCTGGGGCTGTCTCCTTTTGCTAGATGTTTTGTAGGATGTGCTGTAGAATACGTAGTGTCTCTTGTTCTTTTGCTTTCAGCATCTCGATGCACACACTATTTTGTAGAATCCTTGCCATTCTTAAGTTTGTGGATGTTCATACCCAGTTCCTCAGTGATGTCAGCAAGCACTGGTGGGACAGTTTCATGTATTCTTCCTGTAGAATATGGTCTCTTTTGCTGCTTCATTCATTGCTTTGCTGAAGCTGTTGATGGTCAATGCTGCTTCATCCTGGAAAATACTGAATTGATTCCTCAGGGTTGTTATGAATTATTTCTTGGTTACTGGATCCTTCAGTTGAGCAATGTAAAAGCACAGGTCTCTCTTGTGCTTGGTATTCAAATTCCTCATCACCAGTAGATTGTGTTCACTGCCATTGTCAGCATTTTGCATCACACATACATCTTGTCAGGAGCACATCTACTTGCTACTGTTGATGAAGTCCATTTGGATCTGATTTCTTCCATTGATTGATGTCCAAGTCACCTTGTGAAAGGTCTTGCATGCAAACAGCTGCTAACGATGACAAAGAAATATTCTCGACATAGACCATTGAGGCATTCAACATTTTTGGAGAATTCTCCAAGTCCATGTTGCCTCATGATCCTCCCTCTGTTCTCATTGTTACTGCTAAATCATGCATTGAAATCCCTCATTAGCAGAAGAAGGTTATGTTATGGGATGTTGAAGTCTGCTGTAGAAATTATCTTTGTCCTCTACATCAGCACTGTCAGTGGGGGCACAGGCTACTATTATGGATAGTTTAGCATATTCGGAGTTCAGCCTCACATACAGTAT
Organism: Erpetoichthys calabaricus; assembly: GCF_900747795.2. Classification (NCBI taxonomy): domain Eukaryota; kingdom Metazoa; phylum Chordata; class Cladistia; order Polypteriformes; family Polypteridae; genus Erpetoichthys; species Erpetoichthys calabaricus. The sequence goes on from NC_041405.2 coordinate 39,181,920, forward strand.
GTGTTTGTTGATGGGCTTCCATTACGGTAAAATGTTGGTGTATTTCTTGCTGATAATAAGGGTGACTTCTTACTGGTGGATGTCATCTTGCCTTCCTGTCCAGATGATGACTTCTCTGCTGTTTAACATTTTCACTGTTCCTGTCCAGCTTGCTTCAGTGATTTCAGAAAAGCTAAGGTTGTAATTGTTCATCTGTTGTTGTTTGTGCCAACTTCCCAATATGGAAAGTCTTTATGTCCCATTATCCAACTTGTATGTGCTCTTTTGGCATTAGGAGATCTGCAGTTGAGACAGAGATGTCCTCTCGTTTTGGTCTCCCTCCATCATAAGTCCAGCATTCTGGTCTGCCTCTCTCCCTCTACCAGGTTAAATTATTTCCCTTCTTGCTGATTCCATAGCCATTATTTTAACATGAATTTATTATACCTTAATTTTAGTGTAACCCTGATATTCTGTATATGCATTTAATTATTGTTTTAATCATGGCTCCACCATCTGTACTAACCCCTACTTTCTCTGCTGTTCTTTTACCAGTTTTCTGTGGTGGCGATCTGTGCCACCACCACCTGATCAAAGCACCATGCTGCTGTCCCTACATTGATGGATTGAAGGCTAGATGTTCACATGACTATCATAATCTAATTTTTACATGTGAAGCCTGAAAACCATGAGGACTGATTGAGATCATTTATGTAAATTAGAATGCCCAGTGAGGGCTGGGCCGTCTCATGGCGTCAGAAACCCTGCAGATTTTATTAGGAGATTTTAGGAGTTTTTTTGTGTTTTTTTCTGTTCTCATGGCCATTGGACTTTACTTTATTCTTTGTTAGTATTGCCAAATCTTCTTTTTATATTTTTATTAACTTTTCTTTCTTCATCTTTTAAAGCAAATTGTTGTTGTTGTAGCAAAATACTTAACAGGACTGCTAACAGCACAACCAACTCTCCTCTCTTCTCATCCAGGCTTGGGACCGGCCTTAGCAGAGTTACCAAACATGGCAGAGTTCAAATGTAAGAGAGAAAAACATGCTGGCACAGCTGCTTATCCAGTGTCTAAGTCACAGGCGTCGAACTCCGGTCCTCGAGGGCCGCAGTGGCTGCATGTTTTCATTCTAACCATCTTCTTCATTAGTGAACCGTTTTTACTGCTAATTAATTTCTTTTGCTTTAGTTTTAATTAACTTGACTCAGGCCCCTTAATTGTCTCTTTTTCCTTAATTAGTAGCCAAACAATAATGAGACATCAAACAAGCCACCATATGACAGAAAAACCAGAAAAATCAACAGATTTGGAAATGTCTGCTGTGGCAGAATGAGAGCAGCAACAAGCCATTGAATTAAATAACTGGCTTAATTAACAGCAAGAATTAGCTTCTCATTAAGAAATTGGTTGGAGTTTGAAATCCCAGTTTATCTGCTCATCTGTTGGCTCGTTTCACGTCTCATTTCTGTTTGGCTGCCATGTAATGAAGAAACAAATCAATTCAGAGGACTGAATCCTTAAAAACAGAGTTATTGAAACGAAGGGAAAAGGAGTTAATTAGCAGTGAAAACTGGTCACTGATTAGGAAAAGGGTGAGAATGAAAACCTGTAGCCACTGCGGCCCTCCTAGGCCAGGAGTTCGACACCTCTGGTCTAAGTGATTGTGTGAATTTTCTTCCCTAATAAGGTACTATGAAGTGTTTGGTCCAAAATATAAAATGCCTAGTACTGCCAAAGTAAAAAAGCTTGCTCCTTGAACAGATGACCATAGCTTCAAAACAAGTGACACACATTTTTTAAAATATTCAAAACCTAACTCTCTGTTTAGATGGCTGGAGCAAAGAGAGTGTTAATGAGTCTGTGATGAACATATCTGCTTTTTTCTACATGTCCTTTGTTATGTAGGCTAGGCACAGCAAAGGCAAAAATAAAAGCTAAATAAAAACTAATTGAAGTAAATTGCCAAAAATAACAATTAAAATTAAGATGGTCAAAATTTCAGAAAACTAAACTGAAACTAAATTGAAAATAAAATGACAGGTGAAAACAGCATAGAAATAAAAATACAATTTAAATCAATTGAACTAATTACATTGTATGTCCTTATAGGACATGAGTGCTTGTTGAACAATCATTTATCGTAAGTTAACTTTATATTTTGGAATATCATCTTCTTCTGAAGAATCCTAACCAACCTACCTTAACAAAATTGCTAAGAGGATGCTGTAGTTTGCTTAAAATTAGAAGAAAATCTAATTCACTTTAAAAGGAACAGTTAAACATACACACATTTTAAAAAGGTAAAAGATAATGTATTAATAAAATATATAAAACAACAAAATAACTAAAGCAAAAAATTATCAAATGATTAACAGTAGTTAAATAGATTAATTAAGGCAACATTGGGGTTAGATTCAAGAGCCAGCAAACCAAAAAAAAGCACTATAACAAAGGGGAGAAGCGCAGTTGTAGCAGCAGGTGTTTTAAATATCTCTCAAGTAACTGTAGCCCTAATGACAACAAAACCTAGTGATCACATATCAATCAGAGACTCCATATTACTAGGCAAACAGCACAAAGGACGAGGACCAGGAAAAAAAACAAACACAAGGTAAAACTAAAAAAAAAAAAATTCTTCTACCAAAATATAAAAGCAGCAGTGACATCAGGGCAAACCCGCCTCTTGGGGTTCCACTCACAAAACACAAGGAACATAAGGAAAAGAACTTTCATACACAATACATAAATATTAAAAAACATTTAAACATAACATTATTAACAAAAATAGACAATAACTCAAAAACAACAAAAATAACAAAAAGGAAAATGTACTGGAATAAATTATGGTTGACACATAACAGTTTACTTTAGAATTAGAATTTCTTAAGCTTTGAATGCATCCTCATAGATATAAAACAATACTTTCTTACTGAGTTTGTACTGACTTGCAAGAGGCAGTTAAAATAAAAAATGAAGACCAAATATCAAAACCAAAACAAGAACCAAAAAACAAAGTGAAAAAAACAAGATCAAAAGAGTAAGTCAAGTCAAGTCATGTTGGGGAGCATGCACTGGTACAGTGCGTTGCCGGACCCACTAAACGATGAAACAACTCAGGATCCCAGTTGGCAACCCCCAAACAGACACGCGGTCCAGTCACACTCTCCAGAAATGACCCTCTATCTGCCGTAGCCATTTGTTATGTGGGTGACCCCTTGGCCTGGTCCAGCCACTCAGGTTCCCAACAATGAGGATCTTACGAGCCGAATCACCCTCGGTGAAACGTGCCACATGGCCGTAGTGCCATAACTGGCGCTCCCTCACAATGCAGGTAATGTGCCTCATTTGGGACTCCATGCATGAGCAGCCTCTCATTCGACATAAAGTCAAACCAACGGTACCCAATGATTTTCCGGACAGACACAGTACTAAAGGAGTCCAGCCTTTGTCTCAGGTCACTGGATAGCGTCCATGTCTCGCAACTATATAGTTAGACATGAAGCACCAGGACTTTAAAGACTTGGACCTTCGTCGTTTTCAAACGCCACACACTCCTTTCCAGCGATCTCATGACCCCCCATGCCCTTCCAAGCCATCTACTGACTTAATAGGAAGAGTCACCAGAGACATGAATGTCACTGCCAAGGTAAGTAAACCTCTCAACAAGGTCGACACTCTCTCCGCAAACTGACACACTGCTGATGGCTGTGCCTAAGAGGAAAAAAAATCCTTTATTGCAGAAAAACAAGGGTTTTTTTCTTTAAACTTAAATACCCCGAAGCTGCCGAAGCTGACCTTTAAACTGTTACTGTAATGACATCACAAATGAGTGTATTTCATTGTATTCTGAGAAACGTTGCTAAGGAAATTGCAAATACAAAAGGCTCTAAAATAGAGGCACCAACTGAGAAAACAAAATGGTGTTCTACCAGACTGTAAACAAAATATGTGCTTCTAAAATAAGCCAGATACACCATTTGTGACAAAATATTCAAAATTCATAATAAAATTTATGACAATTAGAAATTACTACAGTTATAAAATGTATAAATAGACTTTTCCAAATAAGCAAAAAAGGTCTTTGGGCAAGCAGTATAGTATACTGTCTTGCCCTGGGTAGACTTTAGACAATTTTAAATAAAATATATGTGAGCTATGGACTAGAATGCATTTTACAAATTCTGAAGACACAACAATCAAGTCACAACACCAAGACACCTCACGATCCACAAAATAGTGACAGAAAATGATGTTGATCATATTTTCCAAGTAAAACCCTTCTTTGAAAATGTTTCAAAATGTTGGAAAACCCTTGTAAAACAACTGTAAAACATCTACAAACTCCCAATAAATGCCTTAAAACACTTGCAAAACATTATTGAAAAGTTTGAAATAGACCAAACAAACATGGGAAATGTGTAACACTTATCTGGAAATGAGCCCAAAGAGTTAACTGATCACTAACTCATAGCAAACATATTTTTGCTAGCAAGACAGTATCATCTTGTGAAGACTTTTGTAATCCATGTAAGCTTTCTTATTGATTCTGCCTTCTCAGCAAATTCATCAGCTAATTTAATCGAGGTAGCAATATCTATTTATAAATGTAATTTCCTTTTATTAAGTTTGTTAATTTCATTGAATGCATATTTTCTTTTTTTTCAGAAACACACTGCCTGATCCTTGCCTCTTTAAGGTGAGCCATGTAAAATTGTCTTGTTCAAGGGGCAACATTTATGAGTTCCTTGGTAATGTTCACCTTGAGTACTATACTGACTCTATTCTACACACACAATATATAACATATATACCATACATTAAACAGTAGATTCTCAACCTTCTTAATAGAAAATCTATGCTCAACACTGGTAAGTCTATGTGATACAAGCAACAGACGATAGCATTCAGACCATATATTACCTGGTGTCATTAGTCATATTCCTAACAGAATAACCACTCAACCACTGTCAATTACTAAATGTCTCTTGAACTCTGATGGGCTGCTAGCAACAGTAGTGTCAATAAGTTCACCAAACTGTACTAAAATGTTTTTACATTTGCTAGGGTTCACTTTCTTGGCATCTGCAAGGACTCTTAACATCTTCTTAAGGAGATCTCTACACTTCTCCCGATTAGGAGCAATGAGTCAGAAGTCCAACGTGTACATGCACTGAACAAGTACATGCTTGATTGGTGCTTTCCAAAAAGCCTGCTTACCATTGTACTGAAGATACTGTACTGTATTTCTACAGTCTGTTTTAACACACATATCTCACAGTTCATTAATTTTACCATTAAACAACAGTTGCTTCAAAATTTCATCAGCAACAAATTAACATTTCAAGTTAAATACAAATTTTCCTGCCATTTTGACTGCTTGATAGATCACACAGGTATGTCTAATATACACACACTAATTTACCTTATTAACTATTTACCACTTAATCTGATGTCACTTTATATGACTTTACATTAAAGTCATGCTTGGATCTTTTTGTGACAGCCAATAATGTGTTACCTAATGGAGGCAATGCTGTACAAGAGTTAATAGGTATTGAGAGATCAGCTTTTTTTAATTTTACATTCTACTGTATATTTATATGCAAAACACAAGACAACAAACAGATGAGCTTCTCTTCTGTTTGTGATGTCTACTGCATTCCTTACTCCTTGTTACTACATTATATGACGTGTATTTCTGGATGAGTATTCATTGGTTGTCAACTCTCATGCATACATGACTAGCTATGTGAGTGCACTGCTGACTGCCTTTGAATCATTAAAATTTTGTAAATGAAGACTATTACTGAAAATCGCCAGACAAGCCCTTTAATGCTGCATTTGATGTGCAGGCTCTGAGCACTAACAGGCACCACTTATCTATACCAGTTTGCACGCATACAAAAATACAACAAGATGCATGATATTAATTTGAGATTTCAGTGTTTTGTTGGCAAAAAATTAGATGGTGTACCACATAATATCTTATTATTGGAATTCTTTTTAACTTTTACCATGGCTTTTGAGTTGCAGGCATCAAATTCTAAATTTGTTTATATCTGTAAAATACAATTAAGTTGGTCCACTGAAACTTTGAAATTTTTTTCTTTTTACTGACAAAAGTCCAATAAAGGTTCAAGAGAATTAACAAATTACTGATTTTTGTCTTTATTGCATTTTAGAAAATATCCCAGTTTTTCTGGAAATTGGGGTTGTATTTACAGTAACAGACTAAAGTCAGAAATCTTACCAAATAACTTGCCAATTCCCCATCAATTAAATTTATTCACAAATGTTTGCCCTCTTTATAGGAGAAAGAGAAAGGGAAAACCAAATCATATTAGATGTTTTCTATTGTTTATTGTCTGCTATCTGTATTTACTGTCAGTACATACATGCAGTGCCAGTTACTTGATAACATGTGGCCATTTTCTGATGCAAGCCGTTTTTGGTTGTTTATCTGTTGCACCACTTTCACCAGCAGATGGCATTCGAGTGCTCAAGTAATATTAACTCTTCAACTAAACTATGACATTTTTGTCAGTCATGTGTGCAAAAGTGTAACGATCATTGTAATTGCACATCTGTAAGACACTTGCTGATTTATTACACTAGTTAGCCCAGAAATAGCACACAGAGCCATGCCGAGATCGTTTGGTGGTCAGTGGCACGAAAGTTAAGAAGGGACTCTTTTCAGGAGTTTATTACATTAGATTACAGATTCATGGACACAAATCGGTGCCTTAGTTGAGCCATTTGGTCTTTCTTTATTTAAGATTATTTGAATGTAACTTCATAGCATGGATCATGGGAAGACTCTGCAGTAGTTGGACGGGGGGTTAGAGGGCTGGATGGGGGAGAATGTTGGCAGTCACTGCTGGTTTGATTTATTTAAAATGAATTTAGACTTTCAACAAATCATGATAGTGCATTGGCACTGAATCCTAAAATTAGAACTCCCTCATCATAAAATTGTGTTAAATAAATGTCTACCAAGAAAGATACAACTTTCACTCACCCAGAAATGCCTTTCTCAAGTTGTTCTCTTTTAATCAAATTCTAAACAATGGTAATTCAAAGTAAAAATCATGCTTCATTTAATTTCTTCATGGCTCTATGACTAATTTGAGTTTTTCTATTTCCTCAGTATTTTTCTTATGGGGCATGCATACAACATGCTGCAAAAATCATGCAGCACTGATATTTATTAATTTTTTAAATACAAGGCTTTGCCTTCGTAAAAATGTAGTGTAATTAGTTCATATCAGATTTATTGTAATATATACACAGTACAATACATTTTTCCAACAATCACCACACCACCATCACCTGGCAGCATGAATTTTATATAAAACAAAAGAATGAGACAACATACTTATCTCATGTTCAATTCATGTTACTGTTCAGGCTTCGTGATAATTTACACCCATGATATGAAATTTACGAAAAAGAAATGCACTGCATGTTTAGTGTTACTTTATCAGACATTCATAAATCTAACCACTGCAAAAAATGAAATCTGTACATATATACACATTTTAATGTATGTTTTTGTACACTTTTTTATTAAAATAAAATAATCATAACTAGCAACATAAAATATTTTCACTACAGTAACTCAAGTTGTACTGCATGTTATTTAGTACAGGCAAATAAGAATTTCACTGCACTCTGTACATGTGACCATAATTAATTTATAAACCTACAGTGCGAAACTATCCAGATTTAAATTTCTCTTTTTGTTTTCTGAGGTAACATCTAACATTGCTCAAACAATGGCTTTCATTTTATTTCCTCCTTGAACGCCTTACTGAGACGTTAGCAGTGGGTTGTGATTGGATCAACACAGAACATTAAGAAAAATGAGAATTTCAACACTGCATAAAGCTGAGACCTCCCCACTTGGACAATATCCCCTGCAGCCAAAAACACTCACTCACTGGATATCACTGGAAACAGACGTAGCAGAGAAAAATGTATAATTTGTCTGGAATAGAAAGCATTAAGAATGTGTCAGCTGTCTTTCTCCATCATGCTACAGGACTGATATTAAGAGTAATTCCAAATCCACTGCTGTATAATTCCTTTTTGGTGTAATCTTACCATTTCTGAATGAATCAAAGGTGTATCAATTTCTCAAGCACTTGCTCTCGTATTTGCAGTTAGTGAAAGCTGCACTTACTGCTGCTTGCCACTTCTAATCGAGTTTGAATATATCATTAGAGCTGTTAAGATACAATGATAAGTTTGTGCTTTGCCAGTCCCAATTGAGTTTGATTTGAAAAGAAGTCTGTAAATGCAGTGGTGCATCTATAAAACAATGTTGTCATTCACCATAATTATCCTAGGATTTAGCTTGCCGAATTACGCGTGTGTGTGTGTGAAACACTTAACCACCAGTGATGTTTCTGTTGTGCACCAACAAATTCACCTTCACATCATAATACAGACAGTTTAGTTCTGGCTGTTCCATTTGATTTTTAGATTCCTTGCTTTTGATGAAAAACTTTTTCGTTTGCCTTTGTGTTTGATTTCAGTCAGTTGGAAACGCTATACAATACACAACATAAGACCACATTTAATGTTGGCAGCATTTTGTATTTTGAAATTCGATTTGAGAAGAGTTTGTCTCATACCTAGTAAAATATAAAACACAAACTAGAACAGGTAGCGATGAGGACAATTTTGCTAAATTTACATTTCTGGACAATTTTACAATTTACAATTTTTGGAGGTTGTAAAGGAAAGAAACTGCCTCCCTGATAGTCTGGCAACATTGTACATCTCTTTTGAACCTGTAAATTTTCAGAAAAAGGTCAGAATGAAACTAAACAAGAGAAAAGTGTCTTTTGGAAATGCAACACAACTAAACAAATCCCACAGAGACAAAAAGACTTACACCTGGACTTCAGCTTCAATCCAGTGAGGCAACAAAATTGCTATGCAAAGGATTAAGAAAAATGCTGCAGTTTCTATTTTTCTATTTAAACTTTTGTCATGGAATGTTCAATGTTTCAGGTACTGCCTTAGGCTGGTTTAAATCATATTTAACTGGAAGGAAATTCTTTGTCAGTTATGACGATTGTACATCAAAAATACATGATATTTTATATGGTGATACTGCAGGGCTCAATTTTGGGACCATTATTATTTTTACTCTACATGCTTCCTTTAGGCCAGATAATTTCAAAATATAATGTAAATTACCATTGCTAGGCTGATGACACACAACTCTTTTATACATTATGTCTGACGACCCAGAGGCTCTAAACCAGGGGTCTCCAACCTTTTTTCCCCTGAGAGCCACTTTTACAAAATGAAAATGGCCGAGAGCTACTCATGTTTTCTAATGTTTATTCTCATAACTTATTTCAACCCAAACAAACTGAATAAGCTTGTTTTGCCTGAACATTTACAAACTTTTGGTGTCCACAACTCACATTTTTCATTAAACGATCACTAAAAAATATTTAGTTCACCTGCAACTGCATTTTGTATGTTTGTATGCATTTTCTAGTGTATCTCACACTATTGAATTAAAACATGAATGCTGTCAAAACAAAACAATGCAATTCCAAATACACAGATATTCCTTATTCATTTGTCATTTTGTTCCATGTCACTGTTTCACTTCACAAGAGTATTCACATGTGCAGTTACATGTGTGATGTGTTTTTTAGTTAGTGAGATGCATGGAGTCAACAAGAGAGGTGTATGGAGGAGAGTAGGCACTTAGATTCACTCTTATGGAGTCATTTAAATGTTCATCTGTCAGTCTTGTTCTGAACTTTGAGTTCATGACATTCATGTCAAAAAAGGCAGACTCACAAAGGTATGTAGACCCAAACAAAGCAGACATTTTCAGAGCTGCTTGGTGAAGATTCTTATAGTTATCTGGCTCTACTAAGCTCCAGAAATGCTGAGAATGCTGTTGAGACTTTAACTGCATATTATTTTGAAGGTTTACTAATATATAATATATAAAATCCAATGTTTGTCTGTCTGTATGTCTGTCCGCTTTTCACGAGAGAACTACTTAATGGATTTCGATTGGGTTTTTTTCTATAATTTACATGAACATTCTGGTTGATTTTGCGACTTCTCTCATTTCGTTATGTATCATATTTCGCTTGCAGTACCGATTTATTTGAGCAAATCCGAGAAAAAGGCAGTGGGCCGAGGGGAGGGGCCTTCCTCACTCACTCACCAGCTTCGGGGTGTGTTCCTTAACTCCGCTTAGCTAGTGAACGAGAGAACAATTGAATTCAACTTTGTTTGATATTTACAATAAAGTGTTACTTAGGTCTTCATGAGTTTGAGACTGGATATTCTCTTAAGTGTATGCCATATTGAAAAGATAGATTGCAATTCAGATTGTGGATCGTGATATGATTTTCTGGAAAGATTGCCCACCTCTAATTTGACTAATCAAGTTTTCAAATTTATGTAGGATTCATTAACACTTTGGCGAGCTTCTTGGAAAGGGGTTGCGAGCTACCGGTAGCTCGCGAGTGACGTATTGGAGACCCCTACTCTAAACCCTTTAATCCAGTGCTGTACTAGTATAACAGAATGGGTGAATATGAATTTCCTTAAATTAAACAAGGAAAAAATAAAATTGTTAGTTATTGGCAGCAATAAACCTAGTGAGATTATTAGAAATAAAATTAATCATCTGGCCCTGCGAGTCAAACCAGAGGTTCAGAATGTAGGTGTTAACATTGACTCTGACCTTAATTTCAGATCACATATTAATAATATTACACGACTGCCTTCTTCCATCTAAGGAACATTGCAAGGGTGCCATCACTAATAACATTTAAATTTGCCAAAAAATGAATATGCAAGTTTGTATTTAGCCCACTAGATTACTGCAATGCTTGCCTATCAGGACTACTTAAATATTATGTAAATCGACTACAGCTTGTCCAGAATGCAGCAGCAAGAATTTTAACCAAAATGAAAAAATATGAGCATATATCCTCAAGACTATTATTTTTACTTTGGCTGCCAGTGTCCTTTAGAAATGATTTTAAAATACTTCTACTTGCATATAAGGTTTTAAACAATCTTGCCCCTACCTACAGCACATCACAGAATGCCTGCTTCCTTATGTAATCACAGTCTTAGATCTGCAAATTCTGGTTTACTCATTATTCGTAGATCTAAGCTTAAATGAACCGGTGAGGCAGTTTTCTGTTCTTATGCACCTAAAATGTTGAATAATTCATGAATAGAAATATGCTAGGCTAAATCTGTGGAATATTTAAAAAAACTTCTGAACCCCCTGGATTTCTAGTAATTAACTCATAATATAGTGATCTGATTATAAGTTTAGCTCCTTGATGCATTAATAAGTACCCAGCATTAATTCATTGCTTTTTAATGTTTTTTGCCTCCCATTCTTTGCCACCCACACCTGCTCAGACTGCTCTATTCTGCAGTCACCTGGGGTACTGGAGGAAACAAGGAAGACTTGGAAACCTTATTATCGACAGTGCTAACTGTATCGACTGTGCCCAGGTCATTCTGACTTTCATGATGCAGAAACTGATTACCATCAGAACTATTTGATTTACTCATTTCTGCCTTCCGACCATGGCCCTCGAGAGGTTTATTTTTCTCCTATGGCCCATCGTAGTAGTTTTTTGTTTTCCTCTCCTCCGTGTCAGCTGGTGAAACAATCACATTCAGGAATCAAGAATAAGTGGAAAATGCTATGGGCTATTTTATTTGCTTTTGTATCTTTTCATTAACTTTGATTACATCAAACTGTTTCAACTCAATGTGTTGCCATGTATGTATGCCTAGGTAAAATATAGATATATTCTGTATATATTTATTTTTATATATATTAATTAGATTGTCAGGCTTAATAATGTATAAATATTTTAATTAGAAAAACCTTTTTCTGATAACATTGAGTATTTGTTTTGCACTTTGGTGGTTAAATATTGCTTAACAGTACCTGGTTGATTTTGTGTTACGTATACATACATTTATTGGAAATGATCATACTATTAATTAATGATAATAATCCAAGTAAATGTGCTATATCTTATTTACCTGTGGAAAGCACCTTGAGGTACATGTAAATGTGTGATAAGATACTATATATATATAAAGCTATTATTATTATTATTATGTTGGAATGCTGGTCAAGTTGTCCTCCCACATCAACAGCATAGTTCTTCTCCCTGATAGGAAATGTAGTCCATGTGTTGGCACATCCAAAAGGATGCAGAAAAGATGAACATGTTGGGGAAGGGGTTATATTTGCTAAACACAATTTGTCCTCGGCTAATGCCACAAATTTCACTTACCACTAAATGGCAGTTTTAAAACAAATTAATTTTCTTTGAATTGCTGGCTTATCACTAAGTCTGCAAAATTGAATTTAAGAAATCAAAGCCTGAACCTGAAAACTTGTGATCTGACAGTGGCAAATTTCACACCCAATCTTGAAATCGGTCACTTTGTTTTCACTTTGAAAGGAAGTAAATACACATGCACATACAGAGAAAGCTAGGCCAACATTATACTTCGCTGGGGAAACTTTCATTTTAACAAGTATGAGACTGATGCATAAATACATAGCCTGTAGTATTTTTGATTTACAGAAAATGAGCCTGATTTTGCATAAGAAAAATATGAGCGCAAACAGAACACCACAGGTTTGTACTCTAAGAAAACAAATGCAGGTTGCACTGATCAAACATTTGTAATGCAGAACCATTATGTGTACAGGGCTCACGTATGCAGAAAACTAATACACAACCCTGAATACACTGCACTGTGCAACAGGAAATCAAAAATGAAATCCATGGCTTTAACTTTGCATACAAAGGGTAGGCAGATCCTCAGCCTTATTAAGATCACCTGTGCACATCCCTTTCACAAACCCACCTCTACCAAGTGCTCTGAGCAGGTCATATTAATTAGCATACCTGTCAACACTTCATTTATTTTGCTCTGATATGATCATTACAATATTTTTTATACTGTATATTAAGGCTTTTAAATATAATATGTTTTAATATCCCTTACATATTTTGCATGTTGCTATAACAGACTTCTGTCTTATTTTATTGTTACACAATATGATCATGTCAATAAAATTATTAAGTCCAAGCTAATGCTATTACATACATATACCTGCTCAAACCTGTTCAATCTAATCTAAGCTTGTAGGAGAACTGGAACATACCCCAGTAGGACTGGTATAAGACAGCAGACAACCCTGGACAGGGTGCCAGTCACATGGCCCAGAACTCATGAAAATTCCCACACAGTGACAACTTCGCAGTTTTTGAAAATGTGGAGAGATCAGGAAAACCTGCACAGACTCAAGATAATGTGCAAACTCAACACAGGCAATGTCTGAGCAAAGACATCGAACCCAGCACACTGAATGCACGAGGCAGCCACATTATAAACTTCAGTGATGTTGGGGTGATGAGAATATAAATTATAAATACATATAAATTATAATTATTATAAAACTACAATTGTCTAGAATTTTGCTTTGCTTGTTACTCAGACTGTATAAAGAAATATTTCTATATATCATTGCTTGTTACATGCACTTCCAGTAGATGTTTGTAACGTAGTGTCTATGAGTACTGCCATAAAAACCATTGCTTGGAAACATGGAGGGAGTTTGAGTAATGCAATTTGACTTGTCTTACAGCTAAAATGATGGATCAATGCCAAGATATAAAGTAACACCAAGTTATAACTATAAAAAATGCCCAAACATACTGTAGTGTAAATTTATAGACTAGTAAAAATAAATATTCACGTTTTTAACTTGAATAAAATAAAGGGGAGGCCAAATATATTATCTGTAGTGCTGTCATCAGTAACAAGTAAAAGAGGATGCTCTAACTTTGCTGAGAGTGTTTTGTCATTTCATTTTGGCTCAGCAATAGTTACAGATCAAGTGATTGTATATATGACTTAGATAAAGAAAGTGTGATTCTGATATGGCCTGAAATTTTTATTTTTTTAAGACAGAACCAATCATTGTGCTGTGATTTCACTGCATCGTGCAAACAGCTCTAAAAGCACTTGAAGACATTGTAATTAACCCCTAATTACTTTAACAGGTAAACTAGGAGTCGAAGAAGGTTCAAATAGAAGAGATAAGTTAATCCCTGTCCTCCATTGTTCCCTTCTCTCAACCCTTGTAAACGTTTAAAGTATAACAATCAAATATCCATAGTGAGAAAAAGAAAGTAGTTGTATTGCAGAGTTTTAGATACAAACAATTACCCTTTGCAGCAATCCAATATATATATACATATATACTGATATAAAAAACATTTATAGTTAAACACAGTGGCCCAATTGATACCTGTCGCCCCCCCCTCTCCATGAGAAGACTTTGCCAACAATAATTCCATCCAATTATTTACGCTACATCAGACCAAAACAATCCCCATAATTTTACCATATAAGAAACCCCAATTAAATAAAAATGAACGTTCATGTTGGTCAGAGTCATTTGATGAAGCTATAAATAGGGATCAACATACCGTCAACAACATATACTATAAGCTTGCTCCACATTAAAGGTTTCACCATTTTGATAGCACCCTGATTCTTCTTTGATCAATCCACTTCACCCAGGTAAAGGTTTCCTTAGTTTGATTCACTTTTAGAAAGCCTTCAGGATGTGTAGTTTAGAAAAAGTATTGATTATCAGACCTTATTTACTCTTCTGTCTCCAACTCTGCTGCTGTGCACAACTGCTTATGTTCAGTTATAACAAGCTCCTGGAGTATGGACAAGATAAGTGCTTATGATGATTTGCCATCCATGATCCTCTCAGATGAAGTCAGACTGAATGGGTCTTTCACTGAATCATCTGCCAAAATCTTGCTGAATCCCCATAATTCAAATGAAAAGAAAAAAAACATTGCTCCGCTTCTTCCTCTTTGAAACTAGCAGTAGGAAATGACAAAGTTGCTAACCACACAGCTGTTATGGAATGTTTAGTTAGTATATAATAATCATTTATAATTTATTACAAGTATGAAGCAATAACAGAATGAATAAACACAAGGAAAAGGACTGTGTGTAACTCAGGGGTTAACTAAATGCAACTTAAAACTGAAAGCACAAGTGGTCTCTGCCTCATCTTAAAGAAACTACCAACTATAATTTTTCAAAGGTTAGAATGAGGTAAATGAATAACAAAAACCATTCCATAAAGCAGGGATAAACTGATGTGAAAGCCAACACACTCCTCCTATGATGTGGTGCTAAGATTAATAGGACAATCTGCAAAACGCACCTTATAACAAAGCAGAGTTCAAAATAATGGGAGAATTGACATGAGTCAGAAATTACTGGTGGCATTAGTTGATTGGTAGAAGCAATAAAGTTCTGCATTTTAAGAGTCAGATGACATGATGTTTTAGATGAGGTGATATAATCAAAAAATGTATAAAAGCAGATGCATTTTTAATTAATTTGCTCACTTCATGGACTGAGACATTTGTGCATAACTCTGCAAATAAAGAAATAAATGTTCAGCATTTCTATCAGGGTTCTGTGACTGCCTTCTTTAAAGATAGAGGAAAGTTTTTTTCCACAACACTGATCAAAACTTAAAAGGCTTCTATTCTAATGACTTTGCTCTTCCCTTTTTTAGGCTAGTGGTATGTTAAAGAATGGTCATAAAGGAATAGAAGAGAAGGAAGCAGAATACGGTACATAATAAAACAATATTTACAGTGTGTAGCCCCTTCATGAAGTTGAAGTAATTTGTCAGTTATTTCCCATTTAAATTAATTACTTAACATCTTTCAACAATTGGTATTCTTCTCATGGGCACAGACATTATTTTTTAAACAGAAATTGTGTTGGTTACCACATGATTCACATTGCTACATCACACATTAACAATGCTAAGAAAGACGACATCACTCAGACCTAACCATCCTAGTTTTCAGAAATTTATCAAAAATAAATGATCTGCCCAAAATTTCTATTGTGTTAGGGACTGCTTTTTCTGATAATGATTTTGAGCTTAGCATCAGCACATTTTACTTTGGGTTTGCGTTTTGATATCTTAGGTTTTGGTCACCAGTGTTTTTAATCCTCTTTAATTTTCTGATCATGTTTACAAAATTAAGAGTGCCACCTTGGCAAAACAATTGTGGCATGACAACTGATGTTTGTCAATGCAGTCAAAATATTCCCAGTCATATAGCATTTCGACTGGAAAAATGATAGTGCTAAAACTAAACTGAAGTAGAAAGCACAGCCAGTGAGACAGTTTAGAAAAATTCACAGTATTTTAAAGAAAAGTCAAGCAAAATGACACCTTTTATTGGCTAACTAAAAATATTACAATATGCAAGCTTTCGAGGCAACTCAGGCCACATATGTTTGTTCTGGTATTCCTTTGTCCAACATTTGTAGGAGATTTTTATGAATCAAATATATATATATATATATATATATATATATATATATATGAAATATTTTGAATTTTATCATTTTTGACTTTGACTTATTGAAAAATTCATATATAGTTGGTTTATTTGGATTAGTTCTTCATTCTTATAGTTTAAACATGTAGAATTCCTAGTTATAACATTTTTGGGTGTTTTGCATCTTAATTTTTTTTTTTTTAAGTATTTACATTTGTAGCACTGTTTGGTGTTAACCATTGCTGACCCAATGGATTGTCTCTTTTAGGTAGTTTGTTATCCTTATAAGGATTGTCACACTATAATAAAGAAGGTGCAACTGTAACAAGTTCATTCATTTGATAAGGTCCCCTGCAGCTAGTGCTGAAACTGCTAAATGAATAAAGGAATTCTACCTCATACTACTTCTTTTTGCTGATTCAGCACTGATGCTGCTCTTGTTCCTTTCTTCCCCTGCTGATACTGAGCGCTGGTACAGCGTATTTATTTGGTCCTCTGTCTTCTTATTGTTATTCTCAAATACTTCTTGTTTATTAATTACAATTAAATACATGTTTAAATGAAACTTACCAGTAGCTCTGCTGCGGAGAAGAGTTTAATAATTTAGAATTTCACTCTATGCCTAAAAACACCCATGTCATTCACATGCTGTTCTAAAAGCACCTTCATCATTACACTTCAATCACCAACATACAATGTTTACACCCAGGACAAATACATAGGTACATGACGTTTTTGCTATATACTAGCCACCACCATTAGTTGAATTATCAATAGTTATGATCAACTCTACCAGGAAATACTTATATGAAGCTTTCATGATCTTACTCCTCAGCTGATGGCAAATACATCTTTTTTGCTGGTATGGATGGATTATCACCTGCTATATCTCATTACTAGATGTACATCAAATAGATGTGCATTCTGATTTGTTTTTAAAGCCACCACTTATGTATTTAAACTTCAGTCAACAAATTGTAGCCAGACTGTTCTGGACAATAATCAAGAATCTGTTATGTCCATTTTCATTGGCTGTTTATTTTATTTATTTTTTTAATTTCTCTGACCGCATGATCACTGTTGACCATAACTGCATTGGATTGTATGGCTTATTCTCGATTCAGCTGTAACACTGTCTCAAGTTTTATCAAACTTGTTTTATATATTTGTGTTTTTGTACAATACATTATTATTCTTTATTCATGTATACAATTTTGGGATTGTGTCTTGTATGAAGGAGGACCCAAAAATTCCCAGAATTGGTTAATGACATAGGAGTAGGTTGCAGTTATCAACTAACTATTCTGCTAGGTATCACATGTCTACAGTCTTCTTAATCAGATTGCAAAGAGATACTGTCATGAACTGAACGAGATGCATATTTATGACATTTATTTTACAATTTCACAGGTAACTTTGGTGATTTCTTTTGTACAGGCCAAGAAAAGCATGTCAGGTCATTGAACATTAAAACAATAATGATCACATTTTCTGTCATCAACAAAATGGTTAATAAAGAGTTTCCTCATGAACAGAGTGTTAATCAGCAACATTACTCTTAACTGCTGCAGTGTCTGTGGGTAAGCATCAGGTAAAAAACATCCAGAGAGGTGGCACATGCAAAACTGCATTTTACACCATGACATCTCACCCGCGCACACCACTGCATCATGATGGTGCACTCACCACATAACTAGTCAAAGAGTTTCTGACTAAAAACAATGTGATAATCGCTTCATACCTCCTGTATTCGCCAGCTCTCACTCCCTGTGTCTTTTTTTTTGTTACTGAAATTAAAATTGAGGCTGAGGAGAAGATGATTTGCTACAGAGTTAGAAATCCTGGAAAATATTGCAGGAGGCTGTAGACGCAATAACAAAAGATGAGTACAGGAAATATTTCTAGTAATGGAAGAGGCACTGGGGAAAGTGTACTGCTTCTCAAGGACAATATTTTGATGCAGACTAAAAGGGAATTGCTGTAAGCTGTATAATAAAGCTTTTTTTCTTAACAATCCCAGGAATTTTTGCCCCCCGTATTATACAAATTGTTGTAAATTGTATTTATTTTTGTTATGTGCATAGATATAACACCAATTATTGCCTGCCAGTAAGTTTAATTCAATTCAATACATGCAACATGATGTAAGTAAAAACAATAATCAGCCACTGTGATTTACTTTTTAAATAGCTTTGTAGACATATTTATGATTGTTTGCTATCTATACCATAAAACTAATGTCTGTGTGTGCGTGAGGATGTGCCAGAGAAGAGAGGATGGCACACTTGAGGATGCCAAAAAAGGTGTGGGAGGAACACTGAGAGTCGCCAAACAACATGGGAAGTATTTACAAGAATAGAGTGATGTTTTCAGAACGGGTAATAGGGGCACATCTACCATTGGAGGTATTCAAAAAGCGTTGCTAGTTTTTACATATTTAGACATGGATTTAGCTTCTGTTACAAATTTTTAGACTCTACTGAGAATGGTCTTTACCAAGTAAGAGGAAGTCACTCTGAGATGTAAAATCCCTGAGACAAACTAAAAGAACTTAAGGTCCATCCATCCATTTTCCAACCCGCTGAATCCAAACACAGGGTCACGGGGGTCTGCTGGAGCCAATCCCAGCCAACACAGGGCACAAGGCAGGAACCAATCCTGGGCAGGGTGCCAACCCACCGCAGGAAGATACTCAAAATTCTTTTATAATACTATAAATCTCTGGTTACAAAATAAATAATGGAGAAACGGCAATTAGCATAACTAAACTATTTATTACACTAATTCTTGCAAATGATCTTTAAAAAACATGATAAAGAGAGCAGTTACCACACGCTGTTGTTCGCTGGCTTTATATTTGTCTCTGTGTTTTAATATCGGTGTGCTAATCAGAACATTTCTTCCTGTCTTTGGACATCTTTTCTCCAAAGAAAACCAAAAGGCACAACTGAAAAGGCAAGACCTCAGCAAGTGAAGTTTTTCCATGTTTGCTATGATGATGATGATGATGATGGTGATATGCTGTTTTTCATGGATGCTTGTATGTGCAAGGTTGAATCAGCATTAAAAGTTAGGTTCTATGTTTCCTGAATAGGTTTTTGTCCTTCAGCACATGTTTTGAGTTGTGTGTGAGAGCTTGCAATTGAACATGCAGTAAAATATGTTCAGGGAGCATGTGCCCCTACAAAATACAGTATACAGTTCATGATCCATTGCAGAAGAAAAAAACTAATAGATATATTCATCTGCACCTCCAGAAGATCTTTACTGGGATGGTTATATATGGCTAGTAAATATCATGGGGTGGCACACATAAAGTCTACAGCACAGGAAAATTACAAGGTCTAACATTATAATAGTAGAATTATGCAATCACAATAATATAGAGAGCAGAAATCAGATCATTAATTGGCCTATTAAATACCAATTTCACAAATTCTAATTTGAAGGAATGATCTGCAGTAGCCTACTGCCAATGAATATTGTACTTAATGATTATAATCTGATAGGCGTATGTATTCAATATACAATTATTATATAATTAATAGTAAATTATGCATTGCAAAATATTAATGGTCTGAAGTAACTAAAAAGCATCACAATACAGATTTAATTTTCATTTTATTCCACAGTAAACTAATCACAGTAAAAATATAACAAACATTTACACAGGAGTAACTGGGGTACGCTAACGTACAACCATACTTTAATGCACACATATTTATGTTCTCTGTACATCTCCCTGTCAGTCAGGTTGTTACCTATTCACAAATTAATTGTTAATGGCACAGTTATTTTATGTGTGAAAAAGTAGTTGAATCTTTTTCTTCTTCATCTTTTTCCACTTCTGTGTGGGGCTGATGTCCTTGATCAACATTCTCCATAAAATTCAGTCCCGCACCTCCTCCCAAGTCAGACCATTTCCTTCAGATCTTCTTTTACTTTATGCATCCACCTCAACTTTGGCTCCCCTCACTTTTTTTTTCCCCTGTACTCACATATTCTTTGTCTCTCATCATCACATGTCTATATCACTTCAATCTACTTTTTTGTACTTTCTTAGATATCTCGTTCACTTTTTTTGTACCTCTGATTGTCTCATTTCTTATTATGTCCCTTTTTTTAATAACTCCACACATCTATCTCAACATTCTCATTTTTGCCACATCTAACTTCTTCTCCAGTGCTCCCATATCTTAACTCCATATGTCATTGCTGGTCTTAGACAGTCTGAAAAACTTTACCTTAATTCTTCAAACACACAGTATTCCTGATGCCTTTCATCCAATTGTTCCATCCACAATGCACTCTATGAGTTATTTCTGCATCTAAATTTCTATCTTGGGCTACCACTGGTCCTACGTTTTTAAATTTACCAAATCTTTTCCAAGGCTGTACCTGCAGGCTAACTTCTAAATCCAGATCATCATTAAACCTCATATACTCTGTCTTCTTCCAATTTATCTTCAATCCTCTATCTTCCCAAGCCCTTCCCCATTCTTCCAACTTACTGTCCACCGGTGGTACACAACACAATATCACCAGAATAAGAAGTTAAATATAAGCTTATAATTAACATTAGATACAACTACATTGCTTGCTGCCTGCAGGCAGCATATAATTTATGTAATGTAGCAAAACCTAGCTTGCCACTAATACTATCTAGTTAGCTAAATCAGCATTACGTTACTTACTATACCTCCTCTATAACTGTAGTTAGCATCATAAGTAGCCACCATTGAGTCAAAATCAGTTCAGCACAACTTTCCTCACAACATTTTCAACAGCAGCACTGTAAAACGTAGGCGTTCTTAAACTTTTTGATCTGAGGACTGATATAAGCATGTCAGCACCATGCTAGGACCAAAGAAGATAGTTATTACCATAATGACAACAGAGCCGTCCAGGACAAACAACAATGGCCATAAAATAAAAAAACACCAAAAGTTTTTGTTTCCATTCAAGAAAATTTCTAACACAAATAATACTAGAAGAGTAAAGTGGAAAGCAAACATATTGTTAATTAAAGGATAATCTTCACTCAAAACTAAATAGATTCCTGAGGTGCATCATTACCAGTGTAAATGTTTAGTGTACGCTATATTAAAGCAGAGAGAAGCAAAGTCTTTATAACAGGTGCTAAGATATGAGGACATTCTTTTTGAAAGGGCAGTATGAATGGCCAATTAACTTAGTCACTTGACTCATGGTGCTAATTCTTCTAAATGAGTTCAGCATATCCCAAAAGGTGTGTAGCTATACTGTTCCTAAAAAATATCTGCTAGTTGTATTTTATACGGGTAACAGCATAATTCTGGATGAAATATTTGCTGAACAATCCAGTCTAAAATATTAATACTACAGACTTACATTGTGGTGAATGTCTAGTCCTCCACTCTACTGCCTGTCTCATTCTTTTGATATTTTCTGGTGTTCTTACAGTTCTGACACAGTACTATATATACACCCCCAGCCTACTGATTCACTCCAACAACATCCCAAAAACCATCAAATGCTATTGCTGCATCCATTATTTTCATTTCAACATTTGAAACTAGCTTCAAGGTGCCTTCACCTCATACATATGTCTGTCTACTTTTTCTTTTACATGCCTTCTAAGTTTGATTGTTGAACAGGTTGTGTGAGCAGTGGTGTTGCTGTAGGAAATATTAATTAGATATTTTTACAATAGAAATTAAAACTCTCTGTTATGCATTGACAATGTTGTAGACTAAGTTTCTGATCGCATACAACCACAGTAAATAGTACTTATACATAGTACAAATAGTAAATAGTACTCTAAACGGTACAGCACAATACTCTAAAAAGTATATAATTCACCACAGAATTAATGCTTGGACAAACTTGGATAATTTTATTAAAAAATCATGTGGCACCCCATTATAAACAATTTTGCAACCCAAAGTTTAACAAATGCTGCTGAAATGGGTAGTGGGGGATGGCACAGGGCCAAAGAAATGTAACTGGTAATACTGTGACCAATGCCACAAAAGCTCTGCCTTACTCAGTTTATCAGACTTATTAAAGGATGCAAGCTGTAGTGGCCAGGGGGGTGGTCAGTATTTTTTGTATGGTTGCCATAGCCACTCTTTGCCACCCCTTGGAGGTGCTATTGGATATACTGCATGGTATTTTCTAAAAGCTATTTAGTTATTTTCTGCTTCATCTTTACATAATGTAAATGTATATAAATGCTGGATTATAAATACAAAGTATATAAAAGTAATGGAAATGGTTTGTATTTTCCTGATAGTATTTTGTAGAAAGTGATCACTATGTCACTGGAATTAAATATATAAGCTTATGGCAAGCTTTTCTAAAATAAATGATAACATACATAACATTAAAAACCCGCATAATAAAATTAAGAATCATGGGAACCAGGCCCGATTCTGTTATGGGGCCAGCTTAGACCCGCCAATTCATTTGAACAAACATTCCTTTCAGGACGATGTCAGAAAATTGGGGTACAATGGCTGAAACCCATGTAGGTAAACCTAACCTAAACCTAACCTAACCCTAACCCTATGCGCTCACTACACAAAAACACTGACCTGACAAAGTATTCAATCCTGATATACTGAATCTTTGAATTAGATAGATAGATAGATAGATAGATAGATAGATAGATAGATAGATAGATAGATAGATAGATAGATAGATAGAGTGCTAATCACTGTATCACCATGCCACTCTTGATTGATTGATGGTGTAAGAGAAAGAGTTGAAAGCTTTAGTATAGGAAAAGCATAAAACATATATTAATTAAGGTCTATTGACCTTTAATGCTTAAAGGGTAATAATCTGTATATTTTATTCCTAAGCATATAAACAGTGTAGCATTAAAACAAAGCAAGATCTTGTCCAGCAACTGTAGTATGCTACGTGTAACACAGCAGCAATACAAATAATACTACTTTAAAAAAAATAAAGAGGATAATTGTATATTGCACCTTCAAAAGGTAAAGAACTTAGTACATCTTCATTATACAACTTGTTTGGAATATTAAAGTTAATGATAGAGATTACTAGTTAATAATGTATGAATATTAAATTTAACACAATACTTGCGTATACATACTGTATCTGAATTTAACTAAAAGATGTTTTATTAGTTTAGAAAATAATATTGACTGCAAAGAAATATTTATTTTTAGGGATAGCGTTTTATGTCTAATGAAATGACCTTCAGTAGTTTTATGCTCAAATCTGTCTTATTACAGATATTTTCATATTTTAGGTCTGGTATTGTATAATGAATGTTTCTACTAGGTAACCAGAAAGCTGTTTTATAGTTGAGTATTTTTTGATCAAAGGAAATGTATCACTTTATGAAATTAAAAGCAACATAAAATGACTTTTTTAATCTAAATAATTCATTTTTAAACATGCATAAATAATGCATGTGGTAATAGACTATTTATAAATACACCATACTTTAGCAAAAATCTTAATGTGCTTAAAAATTCATTGGTAATGTAATCATTCCAAAACATTTTTGTTCACAATGAGCCTTTTTGTTTTCCATTTTACAAATTGTCCCTTACCTTTATAACAGAGGCTCCTGCTCTGGACAGAGGACTGTGAATCTGGACGGCTGCAGCCATGTTTGCTATAGTATTCAGGTGGTTCATCTGGTTCATTGCCATGGCAACAGATGCAGGCGGGAGGCTGACAGGAAGGAGGGGATGGGGCATCATCATAAATGGCAAATCTAGCCCTGAAAGATAATGACATTTTATTATTTCAAACATATTAAAAAATAGTCAGATGAACAGAATAAGTTCCTTTTTGTATTTCATAATTCAAAACTAAAAAGTGTCTTTGTTTATGGTGAGCAAGCTGGAAAATGGTTATTGGCTTTTTAGTAGGTTACACAGTAATTTCCTAAATAATATCATCAGCTACAGAATATAGACTATGACAATAATTTCTAGTACTGTATTTTTGACCAGAGAAGGAGGAGAAAGGAAAATAAAGCTTTCATGTTCAAATGGATATTTGATTTTGTTTTGAAAATTCTGATTTTTATTTTTGTTTTGGTAATGTACTTATAGACTTTACTCGAGGCTGTTTCTGAATTAAACTGAAAACAATTTATTACTGTCAGAAGTGTTTCTGTATTCTGTGTAGTTCCATTTCCATTTCAACAACTTGACATACAATGCATCAATTTGGAAGTCTAAATAATCTGAATAAGATCAGTTCAAAAAGAGTCTAGAATTTACCCGTCTGAAAGGGAGCTGTGTATTTCCAGTACTTTTACCACAATGACTGAGATATTAGTGTACATTTTAAGAGCCTATTGAAATTTTTATATATTAAAATACATCATGGACTCCAACTTAGAATTACCTTTAAATTCTTAGAATTAGCCTTGGATAATTAACTCATAAAAGGTGGTTCTTATTACAATTTGAAATTAATCAATATATTAATATATTGTACTGTACTATTTTAATATACAATTATTATATTGATATACTAGAATACAGTTCTATTTTTATATTAATCTAAAGAGCATTTTTAATTACTAGCAGGCAGTGCCATGCAGTGGATATGTCACTGGACTCTAAAATCCAAGGTTACTTTGATTTCCTGTCTTTTCCCCACTGGTTGACACTAAACATGCCACTTAATACTGCATATCTTAAGGATTTCTTTTACTTGTATTAAGCTTTTTTTTATTTACATACCCATACTAAAGGAATCACATTCCCCAGTTGGGAATTTGCAAGTCTTGTCTATGTGTGCATTGTGTACTTGATGAAAGCTTATGATCACATGCTCTATGAATTTGTTTTACAATGTGCTACAAGAATATACGTTTCTAAAGTTGTTGTTCTGTGCCTTTACATCTCTGTCTGCTGACTGAGCATTTGTTCAGTGTTGGTGTGATATTTTGCTAAGGTTACATTGTGTCTCCAGAGTTTTTTCTATTTTTTATATCCTGGATATTCTAGTTCAAAAATGGCCTAAGGAATACCCAGTTTGAAAAATTAAAGGTTTCATGTTTGTGGATGATGAGAATGATGATGATATGATGATGTGCTAAGTGTGAGACAGTTGGAATGGGATTTGGCATCTTCTAATCTGAGGAGATGGCTTGCTCCCTGAAGATAAAGTAGGAGAAAGGCCCCCTTAAACGGAGTATTTAGAAACTTGTTCTATACAATAAATATGATGCAGTGTTCAGTTTTCTGAGTGTTGTACTGAACAGCTATGGAGAAGGAGAAGCTACTATAAGTCCTTACATGAAAGGTATGATTTACTACATCCTTAATCTTGCATGCACAAACAGGCAAAATGAAGCTCCTGCACAGGGCTGCTGGGTTCAGTCTGTGTGAGAGGATGAGGAGCTCAGAAATATGGAATAACTTTTGAATAAAACTGTTACTTCTTCAAACCAAGAGGAGTCGGCTGGCTTTGGCATGCAGTTAGTATATCCCCAATATGCTTCCCAAAGTGGGTGGACCATGTACGGTATACCGCAAGAAGGACTGGAGTAGTCTCAAGACACACAGACTGGTTTATATGTCCTGGATGGTCCTGGGAAATCTTAGCAATCCTTATGAGCAACCAGAGACTGTTACTGAAGATAGGATGGCTTGGTCTATCTCACCTGACATGCTATTAATACCAAAACTCACCAAGAAGCATATCAAAATTAATTAACTGAATCAAATGATTCAAATAATGCTGCGTAAATCAGAATGCTGTTCACCATAGATGGCTCTAGTTTTACAGAAATTAATCTAGAGACAAACACAACATTCTGTGGATCACATCTAAAAATGAACTTTTGCTGTTTAGTAAATTGCTCCTTTAAAAACTCCGCTCCACTCAGAAATTAATACATGAGAATGTGTGTTTCCAAAGATTACAAGGTCTTAATTCATAAGTCAAAGAAGCTGCTTTTCTGTATGATACCAGCTTGGCCTTGATCACTGTCTCCTCCTTTCATGTAACACACTTACATATTTTCAGCTCTGTCACAACAGTTGCATAGAAAATGAAAAAAAAAATCACAAAGTACAACTCATGTTGATAAGTTGCCTTCATTAAAACAATGAAAGAAACATTCAATAGAGAAAACAGCATGTGATTTACATAATCATACCCATTATATCATTACCACAACCAATATAAAACATCACAGCAATGTGGCTTTCTTGCATCATGAGAAAAAAACAGTGCATAATAAGACCAAAAATTTAAAAAATGGAGAAAATAAAGTGAAACTATGTTTAATGATGAATGCCTATCCATCTGGAGCTATTTCCAAGAAACAGTATTCACATACAGTAGCTGTCTTGTTATGGAAAAACAAAAGAACCAAAAAGCAGGAATGTGCACAGAGGTGTGGCTACACGCCCAAGCTCCTTTCCCGTCATTGGTCCAAGTGACCTTCTCTCCTGTTAAAACGTAATTGATTGCTTCTGACCACAAGTTCACGCTACATTTTTGCTGTAAGGAACCAACAGTAAGCATCATGCCTTTTTAAAGATAGTTAGGCTATTGTTTACTGTCCCGTATTATTATGTACATTAAATTATTATTATGGATACTAAAAAGAGAAGTGAATCCAACACTACTTCCTAAGGAACATCACATTTAACATCACCTTATTTTTAAAAAATAACCCAGTATTTACAATTCCTGCAATTTTGTACCCACCTACACATTGATGCTTCAATGAACTTTTCATGCCAAACCTTTTATATCATACCTTATGAAATTCCTTCAGAAAATCAAGATAAATAATATCATATGCACAACTCTTTATAATATGCTTTTGTTGCTTCCACAAAGAATTCCAGCATATTAGTGAAACACGACATTCCGCTGAACCTATGCTATTTGCTAATACTCCTGTTATATATATGTACTACAGGGTGGTCCAGATCGAACTATGCAATTTTCATTACGCTATAACTTATGTTTATTACTATACAGAATTCTCAGCACCTGCCCTGCACATAGAGCTTTCACTTAAAATTCTTTTTGTTGCCAATAGATGGCAGCACCTGCCCTGCATTCCAAAATGATGGGGAGACGGTTGTCAGTCGAACAGTTGCATAATTAGATCTGGACCACCCTGTACTTGATCTCTGTTTATAAATTGCTTCCTTGAATTTACCAGTGATACATGTTAAGCTTTCTTGCTTTAGTTACCTGGATCAATTATTGTAATTCCCTACTGGCAGGTGCCCCTTCTAATCTTATATCACAGCTCCAGCTTATTCAAAACTCAGCTGCAAGAGTCCTTACTCATACCAGCAGCAGCGAGCACATCACACCCATCCTGCTCCGTCTTCACTGGCTCCCTGTGTCCTACAGAATCGAATATAAAATCCTACTAATAACCTACAAAGCTTTAAATAACCTTGCACTAAACTACATAACTGACCTTCTCCATCACTATGTGCCTGCCCGCCCACTAAGGTCCTCTGATTCTGGCAATCTTGTTGTACCCCACACTAATCTACACTCCATGGGTGACAGGGCCTTCAGCTGTATAGCGCCCAGACTCTGGAATGACCTACCAAAATTAATCAGGTCAGCTGACTCCATGAATTCTTTTAAAAAACAACTCAAAACTCATCTGTTCATTAAGGCTTTTAGCTCTACTTGACTTTATTACCCTTCTCTCAGTTTACTTCTCTGTCAAGATGCTCATGTAACCTGTATGTGTGTGTGTGCGAGACCATCAATTATGTTGTCTGTTTTTTTTCAGAATTTACTGTCTTAATCTTCTTTATTTATTTATCTGGTTTGTACAATGCTATATACTGTATATTCTACCGTTCTTTATTATATTCTGTAAGTGCCTTGAGCATGGGAAAGGCGCTATATAAATAAAATGTATTATTATTATTATTATTATCAACCCTTTGATATAAAGGTATAATATTTTAGTTTCCTTTTACAATGGTGTAATTTTTACTAGTTTCCATTGAAGACAGACATTTTTGTCAAGGTTGTGAGCATTACAGTGCCATCCAATTTACATTCAAATTTCCCTTGAATTAAAAAAATAAATAAATAAAATTGAGCTCTAACTTGTTTTCAAGATTAAAGTGTAAAACAAATTATGTGTCATATAGTACAACTTCATTCTTTGACTCTCTGACCTCCAAAATGTACGCATTGTCGCTAAAAGGAGTGCCCTGATTGTACGCAGTGCATTAGAATTCTGTTTTTTCAAGAAGTTATTAATGTTTTTGTATTTAATGTATTTTTATTTTGTTTGACCTCTAATTCCATGTTTGGAAATTGTATGTATAGATACACACCAAGGTTATTATAGTTAACTAAAACTAAAATCAAAACTGAAACTATTATTAATAAAATATTTTCATAAACTGAAATAAAATAAGTAACAAAACCGAAATGAAAAACTAAACGAAACTATTAAAGTAGCTGGAAAGACTAACTGAAATGAAACAATAATTTACAAATAATATTTGTAGTTTTCATTTTTGAATGAATATTCTTGCCGTTAGTCTTTAACCCTTGTAACGTTTAACTCTAAAACAGAAAGTAAACCACCACTAGCCGCTCGTATATATTCATCCAGTGAACGGTGGCTGGTGAGGGAAGGTGGGTGTTCACACAGCATTTGTGGTGACAGAGCAAGCTGAATATGGGCTTGTAAAGCATGTGAAATAGAAAGGCGATTTACTGTGCCGCCTTTCTTTGTGCTTGCTGTATATCTAGATGTAATTCAAACGTTTGAATTCGGAATGTGCTGGTCTACAAAACCTTTACCGTATGGACAGAAAAATCACAAGTGAGTAATGCTTCAGTTTATTTCCCATGTGGCTGCTTTTTGTTGACAATAATTCACCTGCCACTTCGCACAGGAGAAACCCTTTTTGAAAATAAAATGACACTGATTGAGAGACTTACTAAGTCACCTTACAAGATCAGCATATTGTTACTGACCAATCACTTTTACTTTAAAAAAGTCATTTAACAATGAAGCAATACAAACAGGCAAAATAAAGAAGTCTTGGACGTTTATCCAGTGTCTGGAGTGGTACCTGAGGGTTCAAGAGGTGGCTCCACGCCTCTACTGCTACAATATATATATATATATATATATATATATATATATATATATATATATATATATATATATATATATATATATATATATATACACACGCACACCAGGAAGTGCTGCAGGAAGATCATCAGGGAACACCTGGAGCACATATGGGTGAGACATAAATGGGGTCGGCTCACTCTAGAGTCAGGAGGTAGAGGACAGAGCTTGCAGGAGAGGAATGGAGGCGGCAGTAAAGGATGAGAAAAGAAAGAAGAAAAGGACTGAGCTACTGTGGGTGATCTGTGCACTGTGTGCAGAGCTTTATAGAAAAGAAGAAAATAAAATAAAAACGTGTGTGCTTTTGGGACTTGTGAGTCTGCATCTCTGTTTGTGTCCAGGCTGATCTCCAATGGGTTCTTCTGGCTGGGTTGTAGGGGATCAAATACTTATTTCAGTCAATGACATGCAAATCAATTTATAACTTTTACGTAATGTGTTTTTTCTGAATTTTTGGTTGATATTCTGTCTCTCTCCATTAAAATGAAACTACCACACACACACACACACACACACACACACATATATATATACACATACACACACACATACCCTTGTGTTTTGTCTTGGTAGAGTAATATATTACTCTACTTTACTCTTTTGTATTATTAATATGTAGCCTTTGTCAGAATGCCTCAAATCTCCCAGACTTACCACTGTTTATAAGGTATTGTACCATATA
This sequence comes from Erpetoichthys calabaricus, assembly GCF_900747795.2. NCBI lineage: Eukaryota > Metazoa > Chordata > Cladistia > Polypteriformes > Polypteridae > Erpetoichthys > Erpetoichthys calabaricus. The sequence goes on from NC_041405.2 coordinate 39,212,159, forward strand.
ACTTCTCTCCACCTCCCCGCATGCCTGTCTCAATATGGCTGCCGAGCTGTGCTCTTCATTGTGTTGTCCTTTTCAGTTCATGGTGTGTGATGGTCTTTCATCAGTTTAGTGAGAGAGAGAGAGATGGGCTCTCTATTGGACTGAAAAGTCTGTTATCATCCAAATGTAACTCTCTGTTCTATGGATCATTGTTAATTGTGAACATTAATAAAAATGTCTGTGTAGCCCTACTCAAAACCAAGAGAATTTTAGTCTGTGTTAAAAACTCCTTAAGGTATTATGATTAAATTGTAAATTGTAAAATTGGTAAATTGTAACAATACCTAGATTATTTTTGCATATTATTGATATAAGATCAGCATCTAATCAAAAAATAAAAGGTTCAAATGGACTACAGCTTACGTATTTTCACTTTTTAGAAAAGAGTATTGTGCGTATCATCCATAGCCTTTACCAGACACAAAAAGTAATACCAGCACATAACAGAGTACATGTATATTATTTATAATGTTTAGCTAAACTTTTATAAAAGCAAATAATCAGCAACAGTTTAATTGTTAAGCAGAGCTCCACAAAGCTTATTTGTTTAAATTGGAATATAACATTTTCTATTTATTACCACATTAATATTTAAATGAGATTTAAATGAGTCATTAATGTCCAAATATTTCCACTGCCTGATTTTAGAGAAACAGTTTCTGGACTCTGCCTTACATTTACTGTACTTTCAATATTTAACAATAAACATATTAATAAATTATTACATATTACAATAAAGGTTTTTGCATTCCCATTGCTTTTAATCAAAATTACAATGAGAAACTTAAACCTTTATTTTACCCTGTTCATACTTCATCTTCACTGGGATACTTACTGGATACTCATAAGGAAGATTAAGGTAATCAAATTAAAATTAAAATAAGAACAACAATGCAGTGTTTAGCTTTGTTGCTTGAAGCACTAGGCTGAAATCCCAGTGTCATGAATTTGTGGTTCCTAAGCACAAAGAATTCCAAGAAATAACTTGAAATGCTCACTTTGGTATCAAACCCTGACTAGTCACTAAAGGGCAAACACAGGATCTTTATCAATAATATATATATATATATATATATATATATATATATATATATATATATATATTGCAACAAAAGGCACTATATGGACGCCTGACCTAACACAGACTCACACCAGAGGCACGTTAAAATAAATAAACTTTTATTTTCCTTCACCTGTGGGGCACAGGCACAGGAACAACACAGTCCCCAGTACAAATAAAACACCACTTAAACACACCACACACTTTCTTCTTCTTCCACCACTCCTCTTCCAAGCTTCGTCCTCCTCCTCCCGACTCTGGCCCTGAGTGGTGGTTGCTGGGCCCTTTTATAGTCCACTCAGAAGAGCTCCAGGTGGTTGATTGTTGAGTTTCGGCTGCACTTCCGGGTGTGGTAAATACGCTGCCCTTACAGGCTCAGGAGTCCCAGCTGCAGCACCCCCTGGCGGTGCCTGCGGGACCCAACAAGACTGCACCCAACTCCAATTCCCATGGAGCCCTGCGGGAAATCAAGGCACCACTGCAACCCAGGGGGGCAGCCATCTAGTGTCTAGGGGGAGGTATTGCACCGTCCAGCGCTGCTCCCCCTGAATATACAGTGAAGGGGCGTCCCGGCTGGGCATGGACCCCGGCTGTCTGCCACAATATATATATTTGTTTTTGAGCAAAAAATCCTCAGCAACAAAAATAAGCTGTAAAGGAGCACAGAAGGCAATCCAAGGCAAACAAGTCTCCAAAATAAAAATCCAGAAGTTGAAATCAAAAACAGAGCATAAGGTCAAAAATACAGTAGGTTCACAAGGAAAAACTGTATAATCTCATGGGAAACTCACCAATGCTAACACATCTGATGAACTGAAAAGGAGTGCTTGTATTCTCATCTTGTGTAAGGCTGAAAGCACCCTCTTGATGGTGACAGGCAGGTGGCTCCATCATTTGGGGATCCACCCACAAGATAAAACAGCTTCCTCATCATGCCAGACTAGATGGGGCTTGGTCACTGTCCATCTTTCCCATTCCAAAAACCACCGTGAATCAAAATATTTTACCTGTTTTTCCCACACTCTGTGTAATTTCTGACACACTACCTCCTACCTGTTTGCAACACTTCATACTCCTAATTTGAAGACACTCATTGCTATTAATATCAGGCCTAGTTTGTTTAACCTATTTTTGGCATTTTTCACCTCTCTTTTTATATCAGTCAGTATACCACTAACCAGTAACCCTAAAACAGATAAACAGATGCATAAAAAATGAGGCATTTATGTATGAATATGAATAATACAGTAATACATATACGGCTACATACAATAACAACACATAACAAACATAAAGTGGGAATCATTATCATGTTTGTCAGAGTATTTTTATTGGCTGGATTTTCTGGATTTTGATTATTTGGTTTGTCTTAGGATTCTGAATACTGGGCTGTGTTTTTTGGGACTTATCACTGTGAATTTCCTTTTTTGGCAACTCATTTAATGCTTCAGATTGCTGTATGGAGATTTGTTGCAATTTTGGTGTTTTTCAAAAAAAATCTTTTTATAAAGACTCTGTGTCCTGCGGTGGGTTGGCACCCTGCCCAGGATTGGTTCCCTGCCTTGTGCCCTGTGTTGGCTGGGATTGGCTCCAGCAGACCCCCGTGACCCTGTGTTCGGATTCAGCGGGTTGGAAAATGGATGGATGGATGGATAAAGACTCTGTTTGACCATTTGTACACAAGCTAAGGTTTAAGGCAACCCTACTTTTCTGGGACCTTTGAATATTTAAAGACATTTGGGGTTAATTTTGGGGGTAACATCCCTTTTAGGCCTGCAAGGCCTGAAGCAGGCCATTTCAGTAGGGTCGGCTCCACAAGGTGAAGTTTAATCTAGGCAGGCATTGAAGGCCTGACCTGGCCAGTAAAGCCTTTGTGGGACGTTATTGAGGCTGCACATATTTTTGTTTTCATGAAGGATCCAATTAATGACAACAGTCAATTTAAAATGCATACATTATAATATCTGTACAACATGAACCAATAAGCTGAGATCATTCCCCCCAACACACTCACTGATTTACTGTCATGTTTTACAGTATGTGTAGCAAATATGAGTAACATAAAATGACATATAATAATTAACACATATTTGTTTGCATTTTAAATATATTCAGTAACCAATATAGCCACCCTTCTTCTCAACTGCCATGAGCCTCCTTTTAATAAAGTCTGTCAGTTTCTTACGTTTAAGTAGGGCAAACAAGTTCTCAATAGGGTTTAAGTCAGGTCAAGAAGGGGGGCAGGTCATCATTTTGTCGTCTCTGAGGCCTTTTCTGGCTATTAGTGGCTATGAATCATTCAATGCCCTGCATAAATTCCATGGCCTTGCTACATGCTGATGATTTCTTCCTGTACCACTGCTTGAAATCTTTCTGAAACTGACAGTAGGTTTAGGAGTCGATTTTTAGTCGATCTTTGAGCTGAAAAGGTCCACTTAGCTCATCCTTAATTATAGCAGCCCACACCAATACTCTATCTCCACCTTGCTACCGCCAGCTTCAAACTGGTGGCCTGTGTCCATTAGTAGTCCACTCATTTGGTCCATCAAGAGTCATCTTGATCTTTCCATTAAACCTTTGAAAAAACAATTTAAGCTATTTTTGGTTCAATCTTGATCCTTCATCTTGTGGATCTTATTTGCATCTTTTTTTCTCCACGTGTTTTTAAAAAAAATTTGCTGACTATTGTCAAGTTGTCACATCTCAATAGTTTAACAATTGACAGAGTATTGCATCTTTCTTAAGGGAATTTCATAATTTTGGACTGTTTATTGTCCATTAAATATCTTTTTTGGCAAATTTTACCTAAGGTAATGAAGCTGCATAATAATTATGTACAATAATTATAGATCTTTTTCCCTTTAGAGATTTTGTTAATGGGGTATTTTGATTCTTCCCTTACTTTGCAATGACTTACATTATAAAAATATTACAGTAACTACAGTACATGTGAAATACCAAAGCACTCACGTAAACGTTTGTAGTCTACAGTACCAAGAGTATCAATGGTAGACAATGACTGTTCCATGTAGGAAGGCTGCATAATGACTTAAACAGTGCTCTAGTTTACAGGTACTTGAAATTGTACATGTGCTACAGTGTATTTTATACTAACATCATTAAAAAGGAGCTTCATTCTCAAAGGATTCGTTAACTGTGATATTATTACATCCGACCCAGTAGTAAAAATGAAAGAAAAAATTTCACCATTATTTAAGCACGTTCCCGTCTGTCCATTTTATGGTTGTAGATCTACCAGGATAATCACCATCTCTCTACAACCATAAAATGGATACACAGCTTAACAATAGATTTAAGGATGAATGAATATGCATTGGTTTCAGATTCCAGTTCTTTCTATATAATGTTTAAGATACACAGTAAAATAAATTGGTATAGATACTGTAATGGCACTGACAAGATGCATCAGTATGGGGATGGCATCAGCAACTATTTGCCAATAGTACTCACTGGCATTTTATTATTCAAATAAATAACTTCAGTGCCAGCTGCAAGGGGGGCAATCAAAATAGCAAGCCTGTCACAAAATTCCAAATATTGCGGTAACAGCAAGTTATCCTTCTAGGAACAATCAGATACCTAAAAGAGTATCTGCGCTACAATACATTCATTCTCATAACTACATATAGATAGATAGATAGATAGATAGATAGATAGATAGATAGATAGATAGATAGATAGATAGATAGATAGATAGATAGATAGATAGATAGATAGATACTTTATAAGTTCTATGGAGTAATGTATTCACCTTGTGTCTTATATTTTTCTTAGTAAAAGTGATTAAAAGGCCTGACAGTAATGTCAAGAGAGAAGCATTAAAAGCATGGCATTGTGGTATATTTTTCCTTTTTAGAATTCTTAAAAATTTCTACTTTCGGTCCCTCTGTAAGATTAATTTCTACATATTTTCCAGACTTTAGGTTACTAGCTTTTTCACTTGTATTGAAGGTTAGGATAGAACTTTTAGAAAGACTCTTGTTTCTATCATTTAATCTAACGATTTAAGGCTTTGTGAGAACTGCTTTCATCAAAATACACATTTGACTTTTGCCGCCCTCCACAAGCATTTTACATTTGTTTTGTTTTGCCTGATAAATAGTCCATCAATCTGCTGATCCTCTCGTGTTTATTCCATGACAGACATCAGATTAAAATTTTTCTCAGATATTGCTACAAAAAAATACCAAGGTAAATAGAAGATGAAAAAATGATATTTCTCAGTGGAGTTATTTTTTAAATATTTGCAAGAAACTATTTTCTTTCCAAAGCATCCCCAGAAAACAAAAACACTGCTTCCCTGTCACAATATATAAATATACTGTATATGTGCACATCTTTATCAAGATATACTTAATATTAAGGATTGTCACACACGTGCGAGTAGGAGGCAGCTGAAGGGCTTAGAGACTAATAGTAATACATCTGCCCAGGGGGCGGCGGGGTGCACTAACTCTCTTTCTAAGTCTCCTGCAGACCTTTCCCGGGAAATCCAGCCAGGAGCCAGTGCCTCAGCTCGGGACACATCACTTCCGGTCCCGGCCCCAAGGACGACATCACTTTCCCCAGACTCCCTATAAAACATCACTCCCTCCCTCTGGATTTCAGTTCTGTTTTGGACTCTGACTTGTAGCCATTACTTGTTTTGAACAACCTTACTTTGTTTTGCAGCCAGGAACATATTATACAGGTGGCTGCCCCAAACCTTTGCAATGTCTGGTGTCTCTTCTTCTCACAGCATACAGTTTTGATAAGTACATATTTAGATACATAAAAAAGAATACAGTAATCCCTCCTCCATCGCGGGGGTTGCGTTCCAGAGCCACCTGCGAAATAAGAAAATCCGCGAAGTAGAAACCATATGTTTATATGGTTATTTTTAGATATTTTAAGCCCTTATAAACTCTCCCACACTATTATAAACATTTCACGCACAATTATACAGCATAAACCCTTTGTATTCTCTTAGATATTAGGTAAGATTCGTTGAAATTATGTATGTAAACACATATTATTTTAAAGATATCGAGCGTCTCCGATATCACATATGTTACAGCCATTATGACAGACAGGCCACCAGCAATAAATACGTACAATGCAAGAAAAATTGTATACAGTAAAATGTGTGTACAGTGACACTAAACTATGTACATGTAATAAGTACTGTACGTAAATAATTAATTATGGTTACTCACCAACAATGGCACGACGACTTGTCCGATAACGATGAGTTTAATTTTACTGCACAACAAAGGATAGCGTTACAGCTCTTCTAAAGGAGCCTCTTCAGGCGACTGTTTAGCACCGCCGTTGTTCTTCTTCCATCACTCTTCAATCCAAATCCCTAAAGCAGATTCCATCCAGACTACTGCCTTAAAACGTCCACTTGCAACTCATTTTGCGCCCTGGTTAAAAGACACTGTGGCTGTAGATCTTATATGCTTTTCCTCCTTTTTAAATAAAAAGAATCGTGGACTCATTTATGCTGTAATGGTGTCCTGCAGCGGTGTAGCTGTTTCCTTCCTTCAACATATCCAAAACTTTTACCTTTTCTGCAATCATTTGCATCTTCTGTTGGCGCTTGTGCACGTTAATGCAAAATGAGTGAGATTAGACTTCCTGGTTAATGCAGCACTCCGTCGCTGAGCCAATCAGCAACACACAGGAACTTAACCGCGTGCTCTGATTGGGTAGCTTCTCAGCCATCCGCCAATAGCATCCCTTGTTTCAATTCAAATGCGTCCCTTGTTTGAATTCAAATGGGCAAATCAACTGAGGAAGCACACGTACTGTAGACCACAGACATCTGTGAAGCAGTGAAAAATCCGCAATATATATTCACATATTCTTACATTTAAAATCCGCGATGGAGTGAAGCCGCGAAAGACGAAGCACGATATAGCGAGGGATCACTGTATTGACATGAATAGATCAACTTCAGTTCTAAGACAATGTTTTGGCCTCCATATTTTAGCATCTCAGTTTAATTTCACTACTTCATAAGCACTGTTGACTCTATTATAAATATTTCAGTGTTAGAAAAGCATATATGTTGGACATATTTCAATTGAAAGTCATATTTGATTGGGTCCTCATTTAAGCAACCCTTTTCTTATCATTAATTGCTTATGAGGATGCATAGATTCCTGCATCTTTGCTACACTCCCTATCTCTCTTTTCTCTCCCATTACAAAATCTTTAGAGAAACCTGGCTTAACACATATTTTTAAATACATTAGGCAGAATATTTTCAAAAAACAAAAAACTGGTTGTCCTTCTATTATGATCTGCAACCTTAATTGTATCACGTAAGTAATTTAAACATTATCTTTAAGATATCAACAAACTGCCCTGCAGTTTTCACAAAATAATAGAAGGCAAATAGAAGGTGGAAAAGCTAAATCCATTCTAAGAAAATTAATAGGGTCGAAAGAAATAGGAAGCTTATAATAGTCTGTGCATTAATTTGGTTGAATACATCACCAAATTAATAGCATTCTCTTTGTTCTTTTCTTAACTCTTATGAGAGATTTAGTCTTATATCAATGCATACACTGGATGCCATGCTCACTCCACTTTTCAAAAACAATGATGAATTAGAGCAATTGATCTAGTTGTGGCATATAAAATTCCATTTATCCAATGAGTCCTTTATGAAAGGACAATGTTAGAAAAACATCTTGGAATTGTATGGTTTCTTGTATTACACTGTAAATTTTAGGCATCATTTTGCTGCCATATACAGGCGGGCCACAGGTTAATAATGAGTTCTATTTTTGCAGACATCTGTAACCTGATTTTGTATTTATGTTAGAAACAGAGCTGAAAACGCTGTTAATGGAAAAACTCTGCAAAAATGCATAATGCTTTATTCCTTATTTACAGGAAAACATTTAAAAATGTAATAAAATGACACTGAAACAATATTACTGTACTTTAAATCACAAAACAAATGATTTTAACCTCCTAGAGTTTTTGATAATGACACAATGCCTCATAGTTCAAAAAACATAATGATGGCACAAAAACTCACCGCTTACTTAAGACTGATCCCTCAGAAGGGACAAGCTGCCTTTACTGAATAATCACTCAGAGTGATTCAACCAGAGTAACTGGATGATAGCATGCATACAAGACCGTAAGATCACCCCCCACCCTACCCAGAAGGGGGTGGGTTAGGGCTGATTTCACCCTACAGTATTTTTAGTCGACCATTGAGAAACATGTGTACCAAGTTTCATGAAAATTGCTCCAGCCGTTCGGACGTGATGCTGGAACATACATACATATACACATTGACTTATATATATATATATATAGATTAACTGTGTTCCTGTGTTCTTGTTGAAGAACTCTTTTTCAAGTAACAGCTAGAATGTACTGTACTAATCCCTTTCATAAATTTAGAAACTACAGTCATGTAAAATAAGGTCATAAAATCTAACTCTTTTACAGCACCATACATTAAAAACCAAACATTTCATTGTCTGCCTCATCATAGATATAATAAGCATGGTAGAATATTTAAATGAGCCGAGGGATTCAGTAAGTAGCAAAGTCATGTGCTGGGAGTCTGCCATTTCACTTGTTTTAACAGACTGGCACCCTGGGTGTGGATGTTTGTTACTTTCTCTCCAGAACTACTCCTGTCATGTTTTTGTTTACTTTATTGAGTCTGTTTTAACAATTACAAATAGTTTCAACTTTACCAAGTTTTTTGTTTTCTCTTTTTATTGTACCTCCCCATTTTCCAGAACCATTTAAGTTTAGCACAAGGTTGCAGGAAGCAAAAGTCAATCCTGGCTGGATCAAGCAGAAAGTGAGTTTCATTTTATCGTTGGGCACACTTATCCCTTGCATGCTAACACCCTTATTCAACAGCTCGGCGTGACTTTCGTTGAAGCCTCAATGAAGGTCACTAGTGAAAATAAAAGATGTTTAAATAAGCATTCATAATAACAGTATTTGTAAATATGCAAGTCTTTGTGGAAGTAGAAGGAGAACCTATTTAGAGATGTGGAGAATATCTGAACTTTACACAGACAATGAAAATCCTTGGGATTCAAACACAGCAGCACTGTCCTTTTCATTTTCTATAATATACCATGTAAACGATTTGCAGTTATGCATGAAAGAAAACAGAAGGTAATGCTTTGAACAGCCTTTTAACCACATGAGTGCATCACATTATATTAATCTATTTCCCACTACCAATATAAGGTCACTAAAGTTGTTAAAAAAGGAAACACAATGTCAAAATGTTTCCAAACCAAGCACTTTTGAAATATTCCAGCTGCTTAGACACACAGTATCATATTAACATTACCCTGAAGTAGTATTATATCTGAATGTTGTACAATATCAGCAATTGGGGTGGCTACTACTATATAGTATATATTCGAAAAGGAAAAAAATCATACAGTATTATTTTATAATGTACAAAATATAAACCTAATAATATCAGATCAAACATCTTAAAACAATTACCCAAGGTACTGTAAGGCACTGAGTTAAAGGGTCTGACACTTAAAATATTTATGTAGAGGATAGAACTCAATTGTGTACATTTCTATAGATTTTTATGCTACAGTATTGTTATCATCTACAGTTATGTATTTTATAGTTTTATTCTGCAATCACAACTTGGATTTCTTAAAAGGCACTAAATTACATTATTATTATTGTTTTATTTTCTACCACTGAAATTTATTTTGTATATTCTCTGTGTTTATGCAAGTCTGAATAATATATATCATGTTCTCACAATACAAAATAGTAACAGTTTAAAACCAATACAAGTATAAACAGTGTACATAACACAAACAGTAAACATAAATTCTGTAATAAAAAAAGATTGTCTCTAAGCCTTGCCTTGGAAATGAATACAGGTGTTTTCTGGTAGCCGCTCAAGATCTCCATATATCATTTCAAACTTTTACTGCTCTACCTGGTGGTTTTTCTAAGGAAGTGCAGTCACATTACTGATTTTTTTCTGAAATGGCAGTCTCGTATAATCTGCTGCAGGCAGCACACCACAAAATAATTCAAAATTTCTTGATTATTTTGAAAGACTGCATCTCTTCCTGTGTTTTAAATCAATTTTGCACCCATATACACACAGCACCTTGAACTCCCACTTCATTTAATTTGGTGCCTAGCCTTTCATGCAGCAACTTATCAAAAGCTTACTGAAAATCAAGATAAATAAAATGGCATGCAACTATCTGATTATATGCTATATGTTTTCTCATCATTACATTCCAGCATTATAGTAAAACATAGTCTCTTTAGAAGCACCCATTCTTTATTACAAAGCACACTAGCCTTTTCCTCCTCAAATTTATTGACCCAGAGATTTAGGTGAAAGTAAGAAACCTGAGAGCAAACTTTATTGAAAACGGCTTCCAAAAAGTCTAATATTATACTAGCCTTGTGGGGCCAGAAGTGATTCTCAAACAAGAATTCACTTCTGGGGACAACCACTTAAAAACAGTGTAGTGAATATCAGCAGAATCCTGTGCTGAAAACACTACACCCACAGGGCCACTTCCTAATCAACCTCTCCCAATTCTTCCAGTCTGTGTATTTTAAACTGCTGCCAGGGTTTCATGGAAAGAGCAAAAGATACTGAACAAAAGACTTGATGCTGAGAGAAAATAAAAAACTAAAATTTCTGTTATCCATTCAGGAGAGCTCAGTAGCCCAAGGTAACGGAAGCTTAAAAGTTAACTTACCTGTTGTAATGACCGCTGTGACAGTGGAAACAGATATACACATACACACACACACATGTAAATCACCGCAGCTACTGGGCTCTACACATTTTGAGAAATATTTCTGTCTGCTACGATAACTGTTATTTAAACTATTGCATCCCTATATGACATAACAACAGCAAATACAGTTTAGATAAGCATTGTGGTATGCAGATATACAACGTGTTAAAATGCTGCAGCGAATTTACCACAGCATGTTTGCATTTCCAATTACAGTAATGTTAAATTTCTTTAGTTACTCATTTAGACATGCAGTCAGAAGGTGGATGTTGTGTAGTTTCATCCGTGCATCTGCTAGATTTTTTAAGCACATTTGTATTGAGTACTGAAATCTGCCTCTCCTGTGGCTCTTTGTTATCAGCTATCTTAACGATAGTCCTTTTGACGGAGTGTGACACAATGTTTACTTCAAATACACATTTTGCAGTTCATATTATCATGAATATAGCTATCAATTCTTTAAAGCTTACATTGACTCCTACACTATCTTCATAATGCTGAACAACAGAGAGCACACACAGCATCTTTAACAACGTATTGTTCACATTTTCCATTCATCCATTGATGCTGTTGAATACCAATGTAAATCTGATTCTACAGAAAGTTTTTTCTCTTGCATCAGGTTATGTTTATTTTTAAAAAGTGCAATGTGCTCTCTGCAAACGCTTAACAGGAGACTGTTTGACTGTAGACAGTTCTTCGTAAAGAGAAGATTGTTCTATGTCGGACTAGATTAACGAGAGTACCTCTGATATTAGCAATTCAAAATCACCGGCCCTACTTTGAGCACTGCCTTCACGAGGCATTGGATTGATTTAGAAATGTGACACTCAGTGAGGTGTCTAAATGTTCCCACACAGTTTTAAGCAAAATTCACTCATGGTTGTTTCCAAATGTATACATTATACGTCTGGCTTCACTAACAGACTAACATTATACAGGACTTGCCTTGTTCTGGCCTCATGATTAAAATTTGTTTGGGTTACAGTTAAACACTTTAAAAACATTAATTAGGAGTTTAACAAACTACAGCACCTATATAATACCTACTGGTCCTCTCTAAATCCATGCATTAACAGTTTAAGATGCTCATGCTACTAAATTCTTTTTTCCCTTCTGCTACTGATTCTCTTTAAACTGCCTGTTGAAAGCAGTTTTATCTCATAGTAAAATATCACTTAAGTCTGTTCGTTTTTCCCTTAAGAAGCTGTCTCATCAATGCTTTCTTTCTTTCTACACCAATGTAACTATTAAAGGTAGAGTAAAACTGATTAAAAGCTAAACTTAAATATGTAATTATTACAAAAATATAAAGATTTATATAAAAACAATTTAGCAGCACAGTGATAAAACATGTACGATCCTTCCCCCATGTTAATTGAGCTAGAACAATAAATATTGTCAAAAAAAATGCCCTTCCAAAGCTATTATACCTCTTTAAGATCATGCCCTTATACATCAACAAACCATTCTTTAAAAAAGTTAGACTGAATTGTAACATCATTTATCTGGTATTCAATAATATGGAAGCAATGCAAGTTGCATTTTAAGGCTGACAGCCTCCTACATGTTGCCCCAATAAATAATAATCATATAGTTTAATCTTTTTACTTATCTATGAAATATGTTAGGGGCTGTGACTTTATAGATCTCTATAAAGGTACAGAATTGCTCCAAATGCAGTCTTCCAGGCACATGTATCTTCTTTTTTCCATTTCATTTAAAGAAAATAACATTCCATAAAATCAAGTCTAACTTATACAATGAAGAAAATTACATTCCATACAATCACGTTGAACTTAACAAAACAAAATTCAACCCTCCACCTGAGTGAAAGAGAGAGAAGTCAACAGCAAGGTCAAAACTGAGAAACTCCTTTTCCCTAATAAAAACACTTATTCTAAAATTGTATTAATTAAATCTTGCCATTTTAAAAAGTGTTGAACAGATCCGCTTAGAAAGAATTTTTGCCAATTTAAAATAGTATAGAACATCATTTATCCACGGACTTATAAAAGTTGGGTTGAGATTCTTCCAGTTTAGCAAGATAAGTCTATCTGCTAGAAGCGTGGTATACTGTAATTACAATGAAGTTGTCTTTCTCCACCTTAAGCCCACCTGTGAGTCCACTGAACATAGCTGTTAATGTGTTAATGTGTCAATTGATTACATCTTGCCTGAAGAAGGGGCCTGAGTTGCCTCGAAAGCTTGCATATTGTAATCTTTCTAGTTAGCCAATAAAAGGTGTCATTTTGCTTGGCTTTTCTTTAAATGAAGTTAAAAATATATCTGTATAATGTAATATATATATATATATTTTTTTTACTGCATTTCATCTTAAAAATGATATCAAGATCTCCAAGAAGATAGTGCCTGGAAATCTAAATCGACTTAGAAGCCAGTCGTCATCATCTATAAATACACGCTCTTTTCCATTGAATTGAATTGAATTCCTTTATTGTTATTGTATGGTACAATGAGATTCAATATGCAAATCCTCCATAAACTTATTTTCCTATAAAATGGTAGAATAAGAGCAACAACATTAAATTATACTTAAATGTTCAAACAGTTCTACCAGGAGCACTTGATGGACTGACTGAGTGCATTAAGAGCTCTTGGGATTAAACTGTTTCTGAACTGCGAGGTTTGTGCAGGAAAGGCTCTGAAGTGTTTGAAGGAGAAGTTCAAATAAAACTTTGAAGAAGTTCAAATACACCTTGCACATGGCTGAGGCAGTGTGTGCTAGATACTGTACCCCTCTGCTCTTGACACAATCTGCTGTGGAGCTTTCTGATCAGCTGCTATATAGCTGTGATTCCCCACTTAGATACAATGGGTTAAAATACTCTGAGTGGTGCACTGAGAGTAATAATGGTAAAGAAGCTATGGTATTTGGAATAGTTTGGCCATTCTGTACATCATTATATTGTTACAAACTGATTGCAATCAGATGCCTTAAACTAAAAAACGATATGCAGTTAATTTCAGTATATTTGATAAAGCCACGTTAGTAATGTGAATCAAATAAATAAAGGGAAACCACACAGGAACAGTAGCACTGCTTTGACACTGGGTGGCGCCAGTTTGCAAAACCCAGATGAAAACTTGCGTACGCTATGGTTTGACCTGGCGTCAGAATGTTCACGGCTTTATGACAAGTTTAGTCTTTATACATTGTGATGTGAGCGTGGAAACGGGCGTACACAACATTTTTGTGCGTACGCACCATTTATATATGAGGCCCCATGTCATTAGCTTGTATATTTGCCACCCAGTAATAAAACTGAAAGTTAGGTAGCGCCATGTTATCTTCTGCTTTAGGTCTTTTTAGAGTCAACCTTTGAATGGATGTCTCAAATTCCAAATAAATGAGGGTAAAATTGAGTCTAATTTCTTAAAGAATGGTTTGTTAATCTAAATAGGGATGCTCTGAAATAGAAAAAGAAGCTCAGGGAAGAATGCTCGTCTTGACAGTATTGATTCTTCCTGCTAATGTGAAATGGAGGGTAGACCATCTGTTCACATCTTGTTTGATTTTTTTCCATGCTGATAGCAAAAAATTGTTGAAAAGACCTTTATATTTATGTGATGTTTACCTCTAGATATTTAAACTATTCTGATAAAGTAACTGGATAGATGTTCAGTCTAATATTGTGTGCTAGAGAGTTCACTAGAAAAACATTCTATTATTGAAATTGATTTTGAGTCCAAATATCTTTTGAAATTCTGCTAGTGCATTAAGGACTACTGGTAAGGATGTTTCTGGGTATGATATATACAGTACTGTATCATCTGCATATAGTGATATTTTCAGTTCAAGTCCTTCTCTGATAATCCCCTTTATCAGAATCAGAAAACTTTATTAATCCTGAACGAAATTACTTATGTTACAACTTAACAACAGACAAGTGACATGTTATACTAAGTGCAAGTATAAAAGTAATCATGTAAATATAATAAAGTATAATAAATGTAAGTATCAAACTAAAGTTCAGAGTGTTGCACCTTAAGTTAATATTGCACATTTTGAGAACAAATAAGGTTATTCTCATGTGAAGAGCAGACTTTTTATTGCACAAGAACAGATAGTATGTTGCACATTTGAAATACTTGAAAAAATGTACCTGGATATCCAATAAGAAAAAGGGTAATAGCTTAAAGTGTGGGTGAGTGACTGGAAAAGGAGTTATAGAGTCTGATGGCTGTGGGGAGGAAGAATTTCCTGTGATGTTCAGTGGAGCACTTGATGCTAATCAGTCTACTGTTGAAAACGCTCCTCTGTCCAACCACAACATTATGAAGTAGGTGATTAGCATTAGCATTATCTCCAATGCATTCCAAAAGTGAATGGCCAATAGCTCAATGGTACTTAACTTATACTTATAGCACTTAACAAGTACCACATTCTAGTTTGAGATGATGTTTTTAATACAGATAAAGGCTTCAAGACTGGTATAAAGTAGTTTTATCCATGCACATATATTTAGGCCAAACCCAAATTTGCGCAAAATGGTGCATAGGTAGTCCCGATCAACCATTCATCCATTATTCAACCCGCTATATCCCAACTACAGGGTCACAGGGGTCTGCTGGAGCCAATCCCAACCAACACAGGGCGCAAGGCAGGGAACAAACCCTGGGCAGGGCGCCAGCCCACCGCAGGGTGCACACACACACCAAGCAAACACTAGGGACAATTTAGAATCGCCAATGCACCTAACCTGCATGTCTTTGGACTGTGGGAGGAAACCGGAGCGCCCGGAGGAAACCCACACAGATACGGGGAGAACATGCAAACTCCACACAGGGAAGACCCGGGAAGCGAACCCAGGCCTCCTAACTGCGAGGCAGCAGTGCTACCCACTGCGCCACCGTGCCGCCCCCCGTTCTACCATGTCAAATGCATTTTCTGCTTCCAAAGATAATAAGATCTCTGGTGTATTTGATTTTATGGGTGAGTATATTACATTAAACAGGCACCAAAGGTTAGAAGCTAAGTGTCTGCCTTTTAAAAATCCAGTTCGATCTTGTAATATTAAAGGAGGAAGCACTTTCTCAATCCTTGTAGCTATAAGAGAAGTGAAATTGGTCTTTATGATGCACATTGTAATAAGTCCTTATTTTTGTTTTGAAAGATGGCAATTAATACTCGGTGAAAAGTTGGAATAGAATTTTGTTGTCTCTAGCTTCAATCAGCCTTGCTAATAATAAAATTCCTCTAGGTTGCCATCAGGACCCACTGTTTTCCCACTTTGGTGTGAGTTTATAACATTCAGTAATTCTGAGAGTGTCAGAGGTTTGTCCAGTTCCTCTGCTCTAAGAGTATCTAGCTATGGTATTTGTAAAGCATCAAAAACTCATTACAGTGTGTCTTGTCTTCTTTAAACTGAGTTTTCTTCTATATTCAAATTAGAAATATAGTTAAAAACAATCTGCTTTACTTCCTATTCTTCCACTTATGTGTATCACTGAGGCGATACTGGCTCCAGAGTATTTTGTAAAATTTTAAGGAATTTAACCCTTAATGATCTTAGGGGATGAGGAAAAGGGGCTCACTTGATTATAATTACAGAACAGAAAAGTTATTCACCCATTTATAAAATACATTCTTGTTTTAAATGTGCCAAGCATGCCCTAATTCAAGTAAAAATTGTTCAATGACCACTAGGCCAGGGTAAAAATATTGATTTTCCAATTGTTATTTTTCGTTTAAGTGACTCAATATTGATTCTAAAAGTCTCACAATCAATCTTGTGAATGTCAAAATTGTTTAATTAGTAAATGGAGATTTTTTACTTATCTTCGTTTTTGGCATCCAATCCAGTAGATGTTGCTAATGAGCCTGTTAAGGCTTTTTATGGAAAAAGCACTTTCTAAACTATGTTTTTGACATTTAAATCAGATGTGTGGACTTCCTATGGATTCAAATAGTGCAACAGTAAAGAACAACTGGGTAAAAGCAAAGCCATATGTAAACTATTCAGCTCAGAAGTTAAGCATTGCTGTAACACAAAAATTTGAGAAATCATTTATCCAAACGTCACCCATGAATATAATTTCAGTCAACATCCAAATGAATAAAACCTAAACAATTCACACTGGAGAAAGAGGGTAGCTCCAAGCTTCCATTTAATTTGCCCAATGCCCAAAACATAACAGAATCTATAGCAGTTTTCTTCTGTAAAGATATGAGACCCTAAGCTGTTGCTGAAAATGGGGCTTTACACAAATGATAAGGTTTTCGAACTATGGTATGCTATACCAATCAGAAAGCAAATAAGTGAAGTTATTGTAACTAGGCTTCATGAAGATCTTAAGCAAAGCATTGCCACGTCTCTCAGGTCAGCAGATAGAGTAGACCTAAACTTGTGACAGCTGAACATCTAGGGCAGCAGATTCCTACATGACAATCACATGTCACTACATTAAAAATGACTGTAGCATGTAGAGCTGCTCACTGTATTTCCAGAAGTATAAACTGTGTTGTTAGTGTCATATCTGTGTAATCTAACTGTGTTGTTAGTGTCATATCACAGATTGGCTGCACCATTTGAGCAGACCTTCTCTATCCAGGATGGAGCGCTAGCTCCTTGGTTGGAATAAGTTCTTTTGTAATTACAGCATGTCATATAACCTGAAACTATATGGATATAATATAAAAAGGCGATACCCCTCCCTTAGTGATACGGCAATAAGAAATCACATAGGACAAATAACTTAGCTTTCTTTAATGATGGTTTACATGGCATAACAGACGGGAAGCCATGACAAGACCTTGTGTAGAGTCTGCCATTTTCGTCGCTGTGTTGAAAGGATTTTTTGGATCACATGATGGTATCTCCCATCCATCTGTTGGCTTCAAAGGTGTACCGGACAATGTTCCAAGGCTTTCTTCATGTGCAGGCCCCCACTTAGGTAAATCATGGCATTCCAAATAAGGAAAAGAAGATCCAATGTCATGCTGACTCTGACACACAAAAATAGTACAATGCCCATTTCGCAGTTGTTCCTGTCTTGTCTTCTAATGCTTGCCTAGCAGTTCTAAATGTGTGCTAAATCTGGCCATGTGTTAGCTCTACATGTGAGAAGAAAAGAAAAGCAGATTTAAAATATTTGCACAGAGCACAGTGACATATTAAACTTATATTCTGATTACACCTTCAAACACAAATCCCACTGGTAAAGCACATTCATCACCACACAACCAATCTGAAAACACTTCTCTCTCTAATCAAATGCAAGATGTCAAAACTTAAGCTCAATTAACACTCAGCTGTCCAGCTGGAAACATTATGTATCAAACTGCTTCACACTTAATGCTAAAATACTGACTGACTAAAGCCCTGTGTGTGTTTAGTGTAGTTGTTTTTGGATAAACCTACAATGGATAGTAGACAGGAAGGCAGAAGAGGAAGAGCAAAGCAAAAAACTGTAATATCAGATGATATTCATGCTACTGTGGTTGACCATGTGCATGTCCATGGTTTGGCAATGAGAGAAGCTGGGCAACAAGTGCATCCGAATCTCAGTTGCTACACAGTTGCTTCCTTAGTCTGTACATTCAGTATTAGGAAAAGGTAAAGTACTTAACCTTTATGGCATTTAGCAGAATTACATTGCATAATTACAGGGACAATCTCCATGGAGCTGTAGAAAATGTTCACATTGCCAATGCTGGAGTGATTCTACACAAAAATTACACTGAGTTTTTTGTACACTGGATGTTGATTACAGCACTGTGTTTTTTTTTGTGTATACAACAGAAAGGCAAACTCATAGTGGAGGCAGACAAAGACTCTTGTTAGACGCATAAGAATAAGAAATAGTAAATATGGTTGTGGCCAATAACATTATTCGCTTATGGGAAATTCAGAGTGGAGTCATAGACGATCAGTAAACATTCCAAGGTATGAATCATATCAGCATTTTCACTACTGACTGCATACTATGTCTTAACAACCTGAACATTAAGCACTTATACAAAGTTCCTTTAGAAAGGAATTCAGACCGAATCAAAACCGATTTAGTGTGCCTACAAAGTTCAAACTTTTTAATGTACAGTATGCTTATCTCTGTCCTTTCATTGTAGAATATTTTTGAGCTTGATGCCAATGACATGCCACATGAATACATCTTTGTTGATGAGGCTGGATTTAACCTCACTAAAAGGAGAAGAGGCTGCAACATTATTGGGCAACGTTCCATTGTGGGATTTCCTGGGAAGTGGGGAGGCAATGTGACCATGTGTGCAGCCATAAGTGAATATGGGTTTTTTAATTTACTGTAACTTTTTTATTTTGTGCAGTTTTTTCTTTTGTTGTATATGGCTTTATATACTGTTACATTTGGAGCAGTGCTTTTGAGAAAAATTTAAACTTTAAATTTGGTCTTGTACATGGTGTATCTGTATACTTTCATCATTGTATGTTGAGTACATTGTACTTTTGGTTTGAGAGAGGTGAATATCTGCTGTTAAATACGTGGGGGGAAAGATTTAGTGAATATATGCTTACTGTCTACAAGACATTTTACTGTTCCGATATTCAATTCTATTAATTTTATCTCAGGGAGGTACGGTGGTGCGGTAGGCAGAGCTGCTATTTTAAAGCGCAGGTCATATTTTTGATACTTAAAAGACCAATGTACCATTGTAATCCACTCCAAATTAGTTCAATTTCTCCTTGGCAGTTGACTTCATTGCATTTCGCTTAGTTTGGTGAAGTTCCCAAACATTTCTGCAATTTTGACAAACTTTAGGTAAAGTGAATTCAGAGGGGTTTCCTCATCACTACTGCACAATAATGAATAAATAGCTTGACTGGCTTATCAGTGCAGGAGAACCATAAGGAAATATGTGCCCCTCTTAATCAAGTGTCTCAGAATAGGGAAAATGTTCTAACTGGCTCAAAAATCAGAGCAATGCAAATGTGTTCCTAATCTTAAGAGTAGGAGTAAAAGCGTATTATCAGTTTTTCTTATTTAGGAAACTGCTTCTAACTTCACTAGGATTTAGGAGAGTTCGTGGATTGTCCTAACTTGGCAGGAGCTACTAGATGATGGTGTTCAGGCAGAGATCAGTGTGCACATCCCAGAAATGATTAATTGATTTGGAAATGCTGGTCAACAATGAACTCATAAAACAATATCTGACGTATTTGGAATAATACTGTATTTGTAACAAATTTTGTATGTTACATGATTAATCCATCTAAGTGGAGAAGCCATGCTTTGTCAGCAGAAATGCAAGTGGTAATAACCTTACTTTTTTGGCCACAGAGAAAATATATCTTTGCAACAGCAGTGATTTGATTGCCTTTGTAACACATGAGGTAATATGCATGTTGTGACAGTAGGGGGCGCTGTCGCAACTCCAAACTCACAGACAATACGCCAAAACACCAGGTAAAAAGTCCCAATAATTAATTTATTAATATAATAACGTGCACAAAGCACCTCCACCTCCACTATACACAATAAATCAATAATCAATACAATAATTCTCAATAATCAAATCCTCCACTCCACCCAGCAGCTCTGTCGCACTTCCTCCCAACTCAGGCTCAGTCTGCTGGGTTTCCCACAGTCCTTTAAATAGTCCTTGACCCGGAAGTGCTTCTGTCCTTCATTTCCGGGTCAGATGAAAACTCTTTTTTTCTTCAGCCCGGAAGTACTTCAGTTCTTCTGTCCCCGTGAATTGGAAGTACTTCCGGGCTATAGGGAGAATAAAAATCCTCGTGCCTCCCTGCAGTGTCCCCTGGCGGCCCCCACAGTATCCAGCAGGGCTGTGAATCGAACTCCATTGTCCATGATGCCCTGCGGGAATTTGGGGCATCTCCATGCTGCTGGGAGGACTTCATCTAGCGGCCTGGGGGAGCTGGCCGGGATAAACTGCCGGCCACCTCTCACAATGTTTATACATTTCCCCACGACTTCACGTGAGGTAGTATCAAAGAAAGCTGCATCCATGCAAATTAGGCATGCACGTAAAGATCACTGCCCCAAGTGTGGATGAGCATGCATATGTAAATCGCAAGTGATCTTACAGTATCAACACATGGATGCAAACTCTACTATAGTAGCTAGAATATTACCCTGAAGATAAACAGGGCTGGTTAAGTTATTGACAGTGAAATGTATGCAGAACTCTGCATTCTACAAACCCCTGAAATAATTGTGTTTAACTTTAGAAGCCCGGAAAGGTTCAAGAAGATAGGTAAAGTCTCCTGGAGCATTATATAAATACAGCCTTGCAGAAGATAAGAAGAGTATGTGGAGAGAGGCATACTGCAGTCCAGTGGAAGAAGATATGGAACACTGGTAGAGTGGACGTGACTTAAATCCATAGCTAGTTTTGAGAACTGTTACTATATGAGGTATTTCCTGTGGCCATAACAGTGTTAAGGTGATTCATGTGAAAGTATGACTGTGGAACATTCATTTTTAAATAAACATGCTCAACATCGAGTCTTTACTCTCATTCAGTGTGTCTTGGTCTGCCAAACAATAGTATTTTTTATGTTTTTATGTTGTTGCGATGTGGCAACAATTACGGGCAACTTAGCACAATATCGTACCTTATTATGTTTTCCTTTATCTACTACTTTGAATATAATTATTTTTATCATCTTTATGGTGAATCCTTAGCATTAACATCAGAAAACTACAAAACATTATCATAAGTACCAATATGTGGAAAGGGATGCTGTAAAATTGTGACAACATTCATTCTCAAATTTAAAATCCAAGTCCTTCATGTAAATGGGAGAAGGACATTACTCTTCTCTTCTTGCATTCTCATGTCTTACTCTGAGGTAGGACAAATTCTTACCTTAGTCAGAGTTTTAGTGCAATTCCTAGGATTAATTCTGAGATGCTTGATAAATACAGGCACTGAATATGAAGCTGACTTTGACAAATTAATAAAATGAAAAAATAGTCTTCTCCATGTGCAGTTTTCATGAATTTCAAAATGCATTAAGCAAGATTATGGGTTTTCATTATCTGCGTATTTTTTTTTTGTACCAGCAGCAATGGATAATTTTGCAGAGGTAGCTCGCTGCTAAATTTTCTTTCTGTGAGAAACACTTGGCTAAGATTAACCAAATAATCTCCCATACAAATAAAGTCCTTTAATTTTCACTACAAATAAAATTCAGGCAATTTCTGTGACTATTTATTAAGAGAGACTTCTATTGTGCCCAAGGCATACTTCTGTTATTTTACGTTTTATTAAGTAAAGCATTTACTTAGCATACCTATGGATTGACCACAGTGTGTATAATATGTAATATGCTTATTTGATTTTTACGAAGCAGATTTTAGGTGTGAGGGTGGTTGTCACAGAACCTGAGAACAAGAGATGGTTATATATGCAAAGAATAACCATCAGCACTACCTAAATAATATAAAAAATCAATTGTTTATTCCAGCACCCCATGTAGCTACATTGTTTGCAAAGAATTGTTTAGTTTTGTTTAATGTTTGATACCATGTTCATTCATAATAACCCACCCTTTTCTTATATATTTAAATATTTATTTTAGATTTTATTTTCTGAAAGCGTTTCAGCATCTTTGGGTTTAATTTTTTAATTTTCCATTGCTGTCTTCTATATTCATAAATTTCAACTGATTACATCCCCAATGTTCCTTAAGTAATAGCAGTCCCCTTTTCTATCTATCCAGCACCATCCTTTATTAGATCTCATTTATTAGCCTGACTTACTGCTGTGTATTTTTTAGCCAGCAGTTTAACATTCTCATTCCTATTCATAAGTACAGTATGTCATTAATATTTTATAAATATCTGTGTTCCTATGTGTAGTATCATCGTAAATGGGTTTTCTATTCCAGAAGAAATACCAAACAGCTTGCAAAATGCAAGCCTTAATTATTACTAATACTATATACTGTATACCATCTTTATACTGCTAACATCATCTTAAGATATGTTTTTACTTTTAAGAAAATTGTTTTTGCATTATGCAGTGAAGTTGTATTTTAGTTAAGTTAGTGAATCTATAACTTAAAACATTTCAATAGTGCAAGTTAATGGTGTTTAAACATTGCAGCCACAAGTTTGAAAATATAAAGTGTAAATGTAAATAATAACATATAATAAAGAATAAAAAGGGTTAAAGGGTAAAATACAAAAAAAAATTTTTTTTAATTTTGCTTAATAAGCAACAGAGGTCCTGTGAGTGAAATAACAGATGGTGTTTTGTAACAGATTGCTATGACTGATTCCTTTAATAATAATATGAATTAAATTATTTCTCTGTAGGATTCTGACTATTTCATTAGGGAACATTTTCCATAAAACAGAACTATAACTAAACTAATGGTTTAGTAAACACCTGAGGCTAGAAAACCCTTAACATGTTATTAGCTCACTGGCTCCAGATACTACTAGTATTACTCTCATAATGCATTACACTGTTTATGATTTCTAAAACAGGGAAAGGCTGTATAACTGGAGAAAAAAAATCATTTAATTAACAGGACTGTAGAAGAGGCATTAGCAACTTATTGCTAATTCACTACTATTTTTGATGCTTATATAAATAAATGTGAGAACATATAGAATTACATCATGGACTAAAAGACTGCATAAATATTTATAGCTGAAAGCTGATTAATGTTCACAACAATCTGTGTCTTAATCTTTCATTGTTATAGCAAGCAACATAATACCAGGGCAAGAGCACTATTAAGAAATAGTCCAATGAAAAAACTGCTTAGAAGAGAAACACTCTCACAGGTAAGAGAAGATTTCAGTATGTTTGTGTGGAACTTGGATCAGCTCTCCCGCCTCATTTGTTTGCTTACCAGGAGGTCCCACAAGCCTCTAACAGGGTTCTCCCCTTTTGAGTTGTTATACACACCACAACCCAAGGGAGTATTAGACATTCTAAATGAAGGTTTGGCTCTCCCGTTCATAAATATTCTTGAATATACTGCACAATTACACGATTTCCTAAAATTCTATGGATATGAAAGGAAAAGTTGGAACATGCGCAATCAACACAGGCCCACTGTTACAATTGCGGCACAACACTCTGTGAGTTTCACCCCAGAGACCATGTCATGGTACTAATTCCCACTTCCCATTCTAAATTATTGGGCCATTAATAATAATAAAAATACATTTTATTTATATAGCGCCTTTTCCATGCTCAAGGCACTTACAGAATATAAGAAAGAACGGCAGGGTATACAGTATATAGCATTGTACTAAACCAGATAAATAAATAAAGAAGAGTAAGATAGTAAATTCAGAGAAAAACAGACAACATAATTGATGGTCTAGCACACATACACAGGTTACATGAGCATCTTGACAGAGAAGTAAACTGAGAGAAGGGTAATAAAGTCTTGTAGAGCTAAAAGCCTTCCTGAATAGATGAATTTTGAGTTGTTTTTTAAAAGAATTTGTGGAGTCAGCTGATCTAATT
This sequence comes from Erpetoichthys calabaricus, assembly GCF_900747795.2. Lineage (NCBI taxonomy): Eukaryota > Metazoa > Chordata > Cladistia > Polypteriformes > Polypteridae > Erpetoichthys > Erpetoichthys calabaricus. The sequence continues at coordinate 39,236,511 of NC_041405.2, forward strand.
AATTTCGGTAGGTCATTCCAGAGTCTGGGCGCTATACAGCTGAAGGCCCTGTCATCCATGGAGTGTGGATTAGTGTGGGGCACAACAAGATTGCCAAAATCAGAGGACCTTAGTGGCTGGACAGGCACATAGTGATGGAGATGGTCATTGATGTAGTTTGGCGCGAGGTTATTTAAGGCTTTATAGGTTATTAGTAGGATTTTATATTCAATTCTATAAGACACAGGGAGCCAATGAAGACGGAGCAGGATGGGTGTGATGTGCTCGCTGCTGCTGGTTCGAGTAAGGACTCTTGCAGCTGAGTTTTGAATAAGCTGGAGCTGTGATATGAGATTAGACGGGGAACCTGCCAGTAGGGAATTATAATAATCGATGCAGGATGTGATACAAGCATGGACAAGTTTCTCAGCATTAGAGAAGGAGAGGAAGGAGCGAACAGGTGATATGTTACGGATGTGAAAGTGAGAAAGTTTCTTAATGTGATTTATGTGGGCGGAATAAGAGAGGGAGGAATCAAAAATGACACCAAGATTCTTTACAGTAGAGGCAGGTCTGATGAGATCACCGCCAAGATGGACTGGGAAGGAGCTAATTTTATTAAGTTGCACTGTAGTCCCAATTTGCAGGAGTTCAGTTTTGTTGCAATTTAATTTTAAAGAGTTCTGCTCCATCCAGGTTTTAATGTCATTGAGGCAGGTTGTGAGCTGAGAAAGCTCTGATGAAGTTCCACTTTGAAGTAGAGTTGAGTATCATCTGCACAAAAATGATAACCCAATCCATAGCTACAAATAATATGGCCAAGGGGAAGCATGTAAATACAGAAGAGAAGAGGGCCGAGGACAGAGCCCTGAGGGACTCCTTGTATGACTGGAGCTGTGCTGGACCTGCTGTTGCCAAGACTAACCAACTCTTGCCTATCAGTCAGATAGGACTTGAACCACTGGAGGGCAGTGCCAGAGATACCCAGCATGTTCTCCATTCTGGACAGTAGGATGTCATGTCTGACAGTGTCAAATGCTGCACTGAGGTCTAATAGAATTAATATGCTGGTTTGTCCAGAGTCTGCTGCCATAAGCAAATCATTGGTTACCCGTAGCAGAGCAGTTTCACAGCTGTGCCGCGCCCTGAAACCAGACTGAAAGGGTTCCATCAAGTTATTAGAGGTTAAGTAATTGGTGAGTTGGGAAGCTACAACACGCTCGAGAACTTTTGACAGGAAAGGTAAGTGGGAAATAGGCCGGAAATTGTTAAGATTGTCAGCATCAAGACCAGACTTTTTTAACATTGGGGTTACAGAAACGATTTTAAAAGTGAGCGGCACAAACCCAGTGTCAAGGGATGAGTTTATTATTGTTGTAACAGTCAGGATTATGACATGAAGGCAGGATTTAAGTAGTGTGCAGGGGATGCAGTAGTCGGCCTCATCTTACAAAGCAGTTTATTAACAAACACAGCTGTGACTGGTGAGAACTTACAGAAGGAGCTGGATGGAGTGGGAAAACAGGGAGAGATATAAACAGATGATGTATTTATGTTAGTTGAATTATTTAGATCTTTAATTTTGTTACGGAAAAAGTGGAGGAATTCCTCACAGACTTCAGTAGAAGAGGAAGTTAGGCCAGATGAGGGTTTGAGTTGTTTATTAACTACAGAGAACAAAACCCTTGGGTTATCGTGGCCACTTTCTATTATTCTGCCATAATGGGTGTTCTTGGCAGAAGTTAGTGCTTCTCTGTAAGCTCTTTGGTGGTCAGAAAAAGCCTATGAACAGTGAGGCCAGTCTTACGTGACATTCTCTCAAGGCATCGGCCAGCTGCTTTCATAGATCACAATTCTGAATTATACCAAGGAGCTGAACGCTTAAAGGAAACCTCCTTATGTTTTAAAGGAGCTGTTTTATCTAATGCTGAATGAAGGGCTGAGTTATAGTGGTCAACAATACTATCATAGATCCAGAAAGGATAGAGGGACAGATATTTTTAAAGTTTCTGTAAGAAATTTGTCATTTACAGGTAAGAGGAGTGAAAGGCAGTGAGACAGTGAAAAATACTGCTTTATGGTCAGAGAGTCCCAAATCAGTGCTGTAAATGATGGCAACAGATAGTCCAGAAGTGCAGATCAGATCCAATATATGACCACCAGAGTGGGTGGGGAAATCAACATATTGTGTCAAGTCAAAACAGTCCAGTAAGGACAGGAATTCATTTCTCAGTTTAGATGTGGGGGTGTCAATATGGATGTTGAAATCACAGAGAAGGATAATTCTCTGAGAGTAAGAGCTTAGGTGGGTCAAAAGTTCAATCAGATCGGATAAGAAGGATGCATTGTATTTTGGGGGACGATAAAGAACAATGAGTGAGACAGGACCTGATTTCATTATTAGTTTAAGAGCCAGGCACTCAAAAGACAATGGACAGTCAATTGGGATTCGTTTGATGTTTAAGTCTGCTCTGACAATTACTGCAAGTCCACCGCCTTGCCTTGAGCTGCGAGGCTCTGTATGGAAAGTGAAACCAGGTGGAGTCGCCTTGTTTGGTTTTTGCCAAGTCTCCGTTAAACACAGAATATCAAGTTTGGTGTCAGTGATGAGTTCTGACAGCACCAATGCTTTGCCATTAAGAGATCGCGAGTTAAACAGTGCAATATTAGTTAATGATTTTTCTTTTTGCACAGAGCCGTGATCAGAGTTTATTTCCACATAATGTAAATTTGGCACACTGACACCATTGGCAGGGCCCCTAAGAAATTAAGGAAAGAAATGGACTGGTTGATTATTTGGTGAAACAGCCAAATTGCCAACCTCCTGAACGAGTTTACCATATGAAATGAACCCAATCCTTATTCTGGAGAACCTTGTTCTTTCTTTGCACAAAATTTCCTGAACAAATTTGATTCCCAAACAATGACAAGAGCTTGAAGTGGTGAATGCAAAACTCAGAAGAACCTCTCTGATTGTTCCTGACATCATTACAGAGCTGTGAGTATTCATCTGAGAACACTCATACCACCTCCTGGAAGCAAAATGTGTAGAAGTGAACTAAAACTCTCAGTTTTATGGAGTTTTCATAATGGGTCACGTCACAGCTACTTGTGATAACTTTTTGTTTGTTAATTTATGTGAGAGAGGGTGGCTAATCGGCCAAAATCTACAGTTATTTTGTCTGCTGTTAGGCTTATCAAAGCTAATCAAAGCACCATGATGTCCCCACATTGATGGATTAAAAGCCAGAAGTCCATGTGACAATCATCATCAAGTCCTTCGATGAAAAACCTGAATACAGTGAGGACTGATTGATGTCATTTATATTGGGTAGAATGCCTAGAGGGGGCTGGGTGGTCTCGTGGCCTTGGAACCCCTGCAGATTTTATTTTTTTTCTTTAGCCGTCTGGAGTTTTTTCTGTCCTCCCTGGCCATCGGACCTTACTTTTATTCTATGTTAATTAGTGTTCTCTTATTTTAATTCTTACTTTGTCTTTTTTCTCTTTCTTCATCATGTAAAGCACATTTGTATGAAAATGTGCTATATAAATAAATGTTGTTGTTGTAAGGTTAAAATGAAGTAGATATGTAATGAACACCCCCTTAAAGAGGGAGGACAAATTAGTGAGAAAGCCCAAATACCCCATTTTTGAAGCTATGATAAGATCAATGGGAAAACCCCTATTAAAGAAGTGGTGTCTAGAATAATGGAAAGACCAACTTGTATATGAAGTTACTGGTGGATATGGTTGATTGGTTAAGATATTAAGAGTTAGATGACATGATGTATTAGATAAGGTTATCATGTCATGGTAATAAATTATAAAAGGGAATGAATTGTTCAATTAAGCACTCACTCCATGGTTGAGACATTTGTGCATATCTGTGTGCAAATAAAGAATTGTTCTGCATTCTCATTTGACTCTGAGACTGACTTCTGTGAAAACAAAAGAGAGTTTTTTCTACTTCAGGCCAAAGACCTATCTAACGTAAATAATCTTAACTTATTCCTCTTTGTTTCCGGGATTCATATGAGTCCCATGAACAGTTGAGCACCCACTTTCATTTCATTATCACAGGTGGCTGCATGGTGCCTTGATCAGTTGGTGGCACAGATCGCCACCACAGATGAGCCAGAAAAGACAGTAGAGAAAAGCAGAGATTAATAAAGATTGCAGATCCCTGAAGAATACGATACAGTAATTCTATGCCCATATAGTCTATTAAGAGTACAACTAAAATGTAGCTACGAACAAGCCAAATTAAAATAATGGGCTTTTAGCAGTTTTTAAGAATGTTCCACAGTATTAGACTGCAAAATTTCTTTTGGTAAAGTATTCCAGATTTTAGGTTTATAACAGCAAAAGGCCACTTCACCACTTCTTCTAAACTTGGCTCTTGGAATTATAAGGAGACCACCATTACAAAATCTAAGGTTACAACTTGGAGTGTAGGGGCACAGGCATTCCAAAATATAGGATGGAGCAAGATTATTTAAAAACAAATGTGTGAAGTAATTTTTCAGCATCTTATAAAGTTACAGGAGGTCTAACTTTTGCTATATTACTTAAGTGAAAAAATGCAGTGTGGCACCCCGTGTAGTGGCAAGGTTTGTACCAGACCACACAGTGGGCGTCTTGTAGTCCAGAACCAGCCAGGATCAGATTTTGTGAGAAGTCAGACATAGAGACACAGGTACAGAAAGGTGGTATTTCCTTAGGTGGGTTTATTTACAGGTGCAACAAAACAACAAAAATAATGTCCCAATCAAAATTAGTGAGCAATATGTACAAAAATGAAAAATACAGACAAAAAGGAATATACACCAAAAAATTGGTAATCTTCCTAAATGAAGAAAAGGAGTTCAGGAAGAAACATGTAACAAAGTCCAAAGAATGCAAAAAATTTTTACAAGAAAAAAAGAACAACCTCTCAACCTTTGCAAGGCATGTAATAAATAGGGCTAGTGGCCTTGCGTGTGCACAAGACAGCACGAGCACGAACTAGAGTGCATCCTGTCGCGCTCCCTCGGAAGAGCCGATACACCCTACAAAAGTAAGTACTTCTTTTCTTTACGAATTCCATCTTCATGCTAATGTATGCGTGCATGTTCTTACCTAAAAAAGCTTTGCACCTTACTTTGCCAACAGCAGGAGAAAAGAGACGCTCGCCTTTTTGATGGGGTATGCTCAGCATCCTCCAGCAGGTTTGACCTGGAGGTGCGCCCAACCCGTCGCTGGCGTCCCACTGTGTGAACCTGATGAAGGCAAAGCTAAAATGACCGCGAAAGCGCACCCTGCACTTAATGACTTACAGGTAACTGCTTCAATGTCTATCCTGAAAAGTCCAATCTACTCTATTCATAGGACTTTTTCCTTTAAAGTGGTAATGCCTGGTAGGCAGATTACCACATGCAGTCCTAGTAATGTGGTTAATAATGTGTTTAGGTCTGAGTGAATAATTATCTCTAAGTTCTTTACCTTTGCCTTCACTTTTAAGCCTAAGGGATCAAGTTTATTTCTAATAACTTCACTATTTCCATATTCACCAGTCACTAAAACTTCTATTTTTACCTTATTTAATTTAAGAAAGTTTCTACTCATCCAATCAGAAATACTGCTAAGAAATTGGATCACAGAGCCAAGAGCATCAGGCACTATCGATAAATAAAGCTGTGTGTGTGTCATCTGAATAGCTGTAGTAACCCATCTTGTGCTTTGAGATAATCTGACCTAATGGAAGCATGTTGATTTAAAAAGTGTCGGACCCTGAATAGATCCTTGCGGTACACAATATACAATATCATTGGTTTCCAAAGTACAATCCACAGCTAACAATTTTCTACCTGTTATGTAAGACTGAAACCAATTTAAAAAGCTGCCAGGCAGCCCCCGCCCCCTTTGTCTAAGGTAACTTATAACAATACTGTAGACTAAATTGTCAAAAGGTGCATTCAAGTCTAAGAGAACAAGGACACGGCCTCTGTCCGCATTAACCTGCAAATCATTTACTACTTTAACCAGTGCAATGTTTTTGTACAATGATTTGTTCTAAAACCTGACTGAAACTTGTCAAGAACAGAATGTTTATTAAAGTAATCACTTAGTTGCTTAAAAACTGCCTTTTATTGAATTTTACTTAAGAAATTGGTGTAAAGTTGTCAAAGACAGAGGAGTTGAGATTATTTTTCTTGAGCTGGGGTTTAACAACTGCAGTCTTTAGACAGTCGGGCAAGACCCCATATCTAATGATGAGTTCACTATTTCAAGTACACTATCAATCAGCACATCAGAGACTTCTTTGGAAAAAGCCTGTTGGTACAGGGTCAAGGATGTAGGTGGAAGATTTTATAGAAAAGTATATTCTTAAAGATGATGATTTGTATATATTCAAAGAGAATCATGAGCATATATGAAAATAAGCATTATATCCTAGTGCACGTTAGTATAGCAAGGGTTCAATCACAAAAATCTGGAATAGCTTACCAATAGAAATTCGCCAGGCTAGTACAGTGAAGCACTTTAAAAAACTGCTAAAAACACATTATTTTAACATGGTTTTCTCATAGCTTCATTTTAGCTTAGTCCTAATATGCATTTAATTATCATTATCATTAATGGTGGCTCTGAAATCCGTACTAACCCCTACTTTCTCTGCTGTTCTTTATCCGGTTTTCTGTGGTGGTGATCTGTGCCACCACCGCCCGATCAAAGCACCGTGATGCCCCTACACTGATGGAGGGCCAGAAGTCCGCATGACCATCACCATCAAGTTCTTCCATGTGAACCCTGAACAACATGAGAACTGATTGAGGTTATTTATGTTAGGTAGAATGCCTAGAGGGGGCTAGGTGGTCTCGTGGCCTCGGAACCCCTGGCCATTGGACATTATTTTTATTCTATGTTAATTTAATATTGCCTAATTTTATCTTTCTTTTCTTTCTTCATCCTGTAAAGCACTTTGAGCTACATCGTTTGTATGAAAACGTGCTATATAAATAAATGTTATTTTTGCTGATTAAGTGCTGAGCCAAAGAGTCAATGGTGTAGATCACCTCATCATGTACCTGAGCTGGAAATTGCTAGACTGGGAGACCAGGTATGCAGTGGTGGAATGTGAGGCCTTGGCGAATAAATGGGCTATTAATCCAATGAGGTACTACATTCTTGACCGTGAGTTCACTCTGGTTACAGACCATACACTCCTTCCCTGGATTTGTTTTGCTTATGGAGTTGAATCAGTTTGTCACCAGGTGGTTCTTGGACCTCCAGCCTTACAGGTTTAAAGTCCTTCATCGCCAGGGCTCTCTCAATGCCAATGCTGATGCTTTGTCTTGGTTGAGGTTGCCTGACATTACAGGTCTGGGCTTTGGGAGGTACTGTCACACACATACACCTTGTGAACAGCTTAAAGACTCTGGTAGTGGTAATTCTTCACCAATCCATGGGGTGGTGCTGTTTTCTGACTCCTCTTCCTCCCTTTGCACACCAGATGATTGACAACCTCACCACCTCCAACGTCACTTCCAGTGTCCATCCACCTGGACCAACCTCTTATCCTGCCTGGTTTGCATTTAACCGGAAGGGTCACCATCCTGAATAGACTAATCTGAAACTCACATCCTTAGATTCTTTCTTTTTTTGCTGAAAAGCTTCAATTTAGTTTGCCTTTACAATATACGGGCTTGCAAATCTTTATCTTTCTCTTGTCCTATTTACACAAGGTATTTTGTAATCTGATGTACCAATGAAAAAAATTACGATTTGTTTTTGGTTGTGTCCCCATTTTTTTAAGGTCAGTATCCTGAAATTGGCAGAACAGAACGTGGATAGAAAGAAAAATTCAAATAAGTATTATATACGTGCATTGGTGCATACAGCAATGATCCGAGTTGTTTGAATCATTGATTTTTTTTTTTACTTTGAGCTAAAAAAGGTTCTGTGGGAAAAAAGTCACAACCAGTGCAAAAAGTGAAAACAATCCTGACAATAAAATTTTGCTTTCCATTAGAAACTATCTGGTAGTATTCCCTTCTATTTGGATATTTTATATAAAAAGATTTATAAAAAATAGCCAAAACTAAAGTGAATTACATCCTAATACACTCTTAATCTGAACTGTTACCAGCCCTTTCCAACCAAATTTACCCTGCTTCGACAAACAAAACAAAACAAACAAATAAACAAAAAAAAAATCTGCCAACCTGATAGAACAGGCACAACTGCAAACCAGAACTGCCATCTATTGGATAAATTAGAAACGGCACCTTACGGGAGCAAGTCAGCTTTCACTGCCTCTGTTGCAGTTTATTTGAATATGTAAATGAATGCACATACATAAACAGCAGACAATATTTATTGTATTTCACTGATCAGATCATGAGCTGGACAAAACCGCATAGTGGGCCATACTCTCTGCACCCCTGGTATAGAGGTAGCAGTTGAGGAAGTCACCTATAGGTATGGATGATACTAGTCTTTCAGAACTAGCTGTGATCACAATTTATTTAAAACTGTGTAAATATTTGGGTAATGGGAAAGGGAGTGAAATAACAGAGAATGCTGCCAACAGTAAATGTCTTTTGAGTAGCATAGGATTAAGGTGGGGTGGACTGGATTTGTCTAACGACCAGGAGCAGAACAAACATGAGATGACTCTCCTGGCTTAGTGGCTTTGTATTTGTTTATTAATAAATAGATGTTTTCCATACTGGATCGGTTGAGCCCTGGGTTAACAATGACCTCCACCAGTACTGTTAGCCAACAGAGTGCTGGTGGAAATTAGGGTACTGTTGGCCGAAGGAGAAGAAGGAGAACAAGAGGGGGGAGACGTGTCTGGAGGCAGGAGGACAGAAGGAAGGTTGATATATTGTGCGTGCAAGAGACTAAATGGAAGGGGAGTAAGGCCAGGTGGATTGGAGGTGGATTCAAATTGTTCTATCATGGTGTGGATGGGAGGAGAAATGGGGTAGGCGTTATTCTGAAGGAACAGTATGTCAAGAGTGTTTTGGAGGTGAAAAGAGTGTCAGGCAGAGTAATGATTATGAAGCTGGAAATTGGAGGTGTGATGATGAATGTTGTTAATGCATATGCACTGCAAGTTGGGTGTGCAATGGGTGAGAAAGAAGATTTTTGGAGTGAGTTGGATGAAGTGATGAACAGTGTACCCAAGGGACAGAAAGTGGTGATTGGAGCGGATTTCAATGGGTATGTTGGTGAAGGGTACAGTGGAGACGAGGAGGTGAAGGGTAGGTATGGTGTCAAGGAGAGGAATGAAGAAGGTCAGAGGATAGTGGATTTTGCCAAAAGGATGGACATGGCTGGGGTGAATACGCATTTTAAGAAGAGGGAGGAACATAGGGTTACGTACAAGAGTGGAGGAAGATGCACACAGGTAGATTACATCCTATGCAGAAGAGTTGCTCTGAAGGAGATTGAAGACTGCAAAGTGGTGGCAGGGGAAAGTGTAGTTAAGCAGCATAGGATGGTGGTCTGTAGGATGACATTGGAGATCAAGAAGAGGAAGAAAGTGAGGGCAGAGCCAAGGATCAAATGGTGGAAGTTTAAAAAGGAAGACTGCAAGGTTGAGTTTAGGGAGGAGGTGAGACAGGCACTGGGTGGCAGGGAAGAGTTACCAGACAGCTGGGAAACTACAGCAGATGTAGTAAGGGTGACAGCAGGAAGGGTGCTTGGCGTGATATCTGGAAAGAGGATGGAGGAAAAGGAAACCTGGTGGTGGAATGAGGAAATACAGGAGAGTATACAGAGGAAGACAATGGCAAAGAAGAAGTGGGATAGTCAGCGAGATGCAGAAAGTAGACAAGAGTACAAGGAGATAAGGTGCAAGGTGAAGAGAGAGGTGGCAAAGGCTAAAGAAAAGGCATATGATGAGTTGTATGAGAGGTTGGACACTAAGGAGAGAGAAAAGGACCTGTACCGATTGGCTAGACAGAGGGACCGAGCTGGGAAAGATGTGCAACAGGTTAGGGTGTGTGATGGACGACCGGCTACAGACTCTGGTCGCCACCCCCAGGCCTCTAGGAGGAGCCCTACGGACAGCATGATGGTGCCCTGAGTTCCAGCAGGGCCTCATGGACTTTGTAGTTTCTATACACAGCCCTGCTGGATACCTTGGGGACCACCGGGAGTCGCTGTAGGGGGGCTAGTGGGCTCTTGTGTGCCCTATAACCCGGGAGTGCGTCATCATCATGTGACCAGAGGAAACGACGTGCTCCCGGGGTGAAGAAGAGGACTGTTTACCCTGACCAGGAAGGAAATGGACTTGTGAGTTGTGCCAGGAACCACTTCCGGGTAGGGAGATATAAAAGGACTATGGGAAAGCCCAGACACTGAGCCTTGCTAGGAGGTAGGAGGGCGAAGTGTCTGGGAGTGGAGGATTGTATTGTTTATTGTGAGAGAATTGTTATATGAGTAGTGTGGTGGAAAGGGTGCTTTGTGCATGGTACAAGAAGAAAAATAAAGAGTCTTGTGCTTTTACTTCGTGTTTGGAGAGGTACCTGAGGGTTCAAGAGGTGGACAAATACTCTATCAGCGACAGGTGATAAAGGATAAAGATGGAAACATACTCACAAGCGAGGAGAGTGTGTTGAGCAGATGGAAAGAGTACTTTTAGAGGCTGATGAATGAAGAGAACGAAAGAGAGAAGAGGTTGGATGATGTGGAGATAGTGAATTAGGAAGTGCAATGGATTAGCAAGGAGGAAGTAAGGACAGCTATGAAAAGGATGAAGAATCGAAAGGCCGTTGGTCCAGATGGCATACCTATGGAAGCATGGAGGTGTTTAGGAGAGATGGCAGTGAAGTTTTTAACCAGATTGTTTAATGGAATCTTGGAAAGTGAGAGGATGCCTGAGGAGTGGAGAAGAAGTGTACTGGTGCCGATATTTAAGAAAAAGGGAGACGTGCAGGACTGCAGTAACTACAGGGGAATAAAAATGATGAGCCACAGCATGAAGTTATGCGAAAGAGTAGTGGAATCTAGGTTAAGAAGTGAGGTGATGATTAGTGAGCAGCAGTATGGTTTCATGCCAAGAAATAGCATCACAGATGGAATGTTTGCTCTGAGGATGTTGATGGAGAAGTTTAGAGAAGGCCAGAAGGAGTTGTATTGCGTCTTTGTGGACCTGGAGAAAGCATATGACAGGGTGCCTCAAGAGGAGCTGTGGTATTGTATGAGGAAGTCGGGAGTGGCAGAGAAGTACATAAGAGTTGTACAGGATATGCACGAGGGAAGTATGACAGTGGTGAGGTCTGCGGTAGGAGTGACGGATGCATTCAAGTTGGAGGTGGGATCGGCTCTGAGCCCTTTCTTATTTGCAATTGTAATGGACAGGTTGAGAGACGAGATTAGACAGGAGTCCCCATAGACTATGATATTTGCTGATGACATTGTGATCTGTAGTGATAGTAGGGAGCAGGTTGAGGAGACCCTGGAAAGGTGGAGATATGCTCTAGAGAGGAGAGGAATGAAAGTCAGTAGGAACAAAAGAGAATACATGTGTGTAAATGAGAGGGAGGTCAGTGGAATGGTGAGGATGTAGGAAGTAGAGTTGGCGAAGGTGGATGAGTTTAAATACTTGGGATCAACAGTACAGAGTAATGGGATTGTAGAAGAAATGTGAAAAAGAGAGTGTAGGCAGGGTGGAATGGGTGGAGAAGATTGTCAGGAGTAATTTGTGACAGACGGGTATCAGCAAGAGTGAAAGGGAAGGTCTACAGGATGGTAGTGAGGCCAGCTATGTTATATGGGTGGGAGACGGTGGCACTGACCAGAAAGCAGGAGACAGAGTTGGAGGTAACAGAGTTAAAGATGCTAAGATTTGCACTGGGTGTGAAGGGGATGGACAGTATTAGAAAGGAGTACATTAGAGGGTCAGCTCAAGTTGGACGGTTGGGAGACAAAGTCAGAGAGGCGAGATTGTGTTGGTTTGGACATGTGCAGAGGAGAGATGCTGGGTATATTGGGAGAAGGATGCTAAGGATAGAGCAGCCTGGGAAGAAAAAAAGAGGAAGGCCTAAGCAAAGGTTTATGGATGTGGTGAGAGAGGACATGCAGGTGATGGGTGTAACAGAGCAAGATGCAGAGGACAGAAAGATATGAAAGAAGATGATCCGCTGTGGCAACCCCTAACGGGAGCAGCCGAAAGATGTTTTAAGAAACCATTTTTTATTTACATTGTCACTGAATATTAATATGGATATAACAATGCAAGTTTCAATTTATATATTGTATGATGCATAAGGTTCAGCATGTTTTTCATACAAGTAATTTAGTGTTTTAAATTAACTATAATAAATTCGTCATAACTGATGCAGTGGTTAGCAATAGTACAGTTCCAAAAACCTAGGCTCAAATCTCATCTGAAAGTGTGTTTATAAATCGATTACAGATGTTCTCCCCATGCATAGTGAGTATGAACCAAGGTTATTATAGTTAATGAGAACTAAAATCAAAATTTAAACTATTATTAAAAAAAACATTTCCGTAAACTGAAATAAAATCATTAACAAAACCAAAATGAAAAAATAAAATTAAACTATTACAGTAGCTGAAAAGACAAACTGAAATAATAAATAATAATAAATAATATTTTTAGTTTTCGTTTTTAAGTAAATATTCTTGCTGCTAGTCTTTAACCTTGTAATTTTAAACTCTAAAACAGAAAGTCATCCCTCACGAGCCGCCCGCATGTATTCATCCAGTGAACATCGGCTGGTGACAGAGGGCTGCTGTTCACACAGCATTTGCAGTGACAGAGTGAGCTGATTATGGGCGTGTAAAGCATGTGAAATAGAAAGCGATTTACGTGCCGCGTTTCTTTGCACTTCTTGCATATCAAGATGTAATTCAAATGCCTGAAATCAGAAATTGCTGGTCAACAACACCTTTACTGTATGGACAGAAAATCACAAGTGAGTAACGTTTCAGTATATTTCTCAGGTGCCTGCTTTTTGTTGACAATAATTCACCTGCCACTGCACAGGAGAAATCGTTTTTACTTTCTCATATAAGAAGCATAGAGAAAGTATAGTAATCATGAAAAAAATTGACCTCAAGATTTGAATGAATCTTGATGTTGCAGACCTCCCTGAGTCTGAAAATACCATTTTTTGGAATTATGTCTGTGTATGTGCGTGTAAACACAATAACTCAAAAATACAACAAGATAGATGGATGAAATTTGGTATGTGGTTATTACACCAAAATTGTAGATCTGTGTTAACTTTTGAGCCAAATCCATCAGTGGTACTTTACTTGAACACATACTAATTTTTTTTATTATTCATGCAGCTGCAGAGTCCAATTTATTCAACTTTGTCTTGTGGTTTGCTCCTCAAATATCAATCCCCATATCTGAGTATATGAGAAAGTCTAGGGCAGACCACTCCCAACTTTTGAAAATAAAATGGCATTGATCAAGAGACTGACAATCAACATACAAGATCAGCATATTGTTACTGACCAAACACTTTTGCTTTAAAAATGTTGTTTAACAAAGAAGCAATACAAACCTTGTAAAATTCCTGAGTTGGCAATGTCTCTACCGAAGTATAGAAAAGTAGGTGAAGAGAGTCTGCCAACTGGTGAAAAATAAAACCTATTAATGTGTTTTGTATTTATTCTATGTTTATTAATTTATCTTTTTTTAGTTTATATTCATAGCTCAAGCTACCTGATATTGTGTAAATAATCCAGTAGCAGAATTATGTATTAAAATATTTGTCCCCCTTTTTTCAATTTTTCTCTCTCTCTCAAAATAGATAGTTGAAATATCATATTCTTTTTGTTCTTAACATCAGCCATATCACTCATATTGCATACCAGGGATTTTTCCTGCCTTGTATCCAAACCTGCTGGGGTAGGCTCCAGGTTTCCTGCAGTCCTGCTTTGGATAAACAGATTTAGATAATGTATATATTGTTCCTAATCTCAGATGCTGTTTCTGTCGTTTTGTGCCTGTCCATACTCCTATCACCTACTCTTGCTCTGCTCATTATGGGTTTAATGTCCTTATGATGGGCTATTCAAGTCTCACTGCACCTAACCTCCCACTGTGCTTTCCTTTTCTAGCTGGTTATGCAATGAGATTTAGGTTGGCTAACGTGTGTAGCTGGAGTTAGCATGGCGTTGTGTGGCATTCTGTTCGCTCTTGGTGGTGTCTACCAGTGTCTGGATATTCTTAGCCTGTTCTGTCTCTGGTTTGGAGTTGTGCTGTGTGTTGTCATTTCTACTTTTTTTTTTTTGGCAATGCAGGGGGGTATTTTTCGTACGTGGATTAGTCGTTTAGCCGGATGTAATTGTTGATGATTTGGCCTGATCCTGGATCTGTCGGTTTTTCAAAACTCTTGCTGGAAGTGCAACACAAGTCATAGCAACACATCCTAATCCTCAAACGTGCTCGGAGCAGGTTTGTTCTACGTAAACAAGGATTAGTTTACACAAGTAATCAGTGACTTCGCCTTTCGTGAATGAGCGACCAATTGATATTGGTGCGCAAATTATACGAAGAGAATTTCATATAGAGAGGGTTTTGCGCGATCGGCAAGATCCTTTATTGCTCCCGGAGGAAATTCTTTTCGAAAGATACCGCTTTAGCCGAGGGGGAATATTGTACCTCAAAGATTTATTAGCACCTTATATTCGAAGTCAAACTAGGCAAAGTCGGGCTCTTACAACCACACAGACAGTATGCATTGCTTTGAGGTTTTTTGCAAGCGGCACATTTTTATATACTGTAGGCGATGTGGAAAATCTAACTAAAAGTGCAGTTTGCCAGGCAATTCGTAAAGTCTGTTTGGCTCTGAAATATTTCCTGTGTGTGCAGACAATAAAAGAGGCGTTTCATGCCATTGCAAGTAGGTAATACACAGGCTAAAACACCCACAGTTCCATGAAGAATCTCAATCAGCCTAACATTCTCATTACCAGGATTTCCAAATGTGATTGGGGCACATGGGACTGATCAGAGTGGAGTTTACATTACAAACATTATTTGGAAAATGTACCTCTCCTCCTGATGAATTATCAGACACAGTGTTTTCATCAAATATTTGACCTTCGTCAATATCTCGTTGGTCAGACACAGGTTCAAGGGATATGACATTCCCTGCAACTGACTAAACAAAAAAAAGGGCTATATGGAACATACCTACGACACACATGAAGGACAAATATATGCAATGACCATCCTTTATCTGAAATGAAGTGACCACTGCATCCTGCCACTGGTTCTGAGGAGGAGCTTCCCCCTGGAATACCCTCAGAAACAGGGCGATGGGCATTTTGCTGGACAGCCAACTCTTCTGCAGGGGTTAGGTCTGGACCGCGTGGACCTCCACCTGTTTTTTGCTTGTCTGCCTTCTTATTAGCTTTAAAATTAATGTTCTTTACATTATATATGATTCTTTATGTCAACAATTCTTTAAATAGTTATATACCAATATTTACCAGTTTGAAGTAAATTCTTGTACTTCACTTTAACCTGTTCCCATGTTCTCCTTGTGTTCACGTTTGATCTGGAATTATGACATATTAAATAATAATTAATCTGACACATAGGAAATGAAACGCTGCATTCAGTAAGTACAATGCACACTACTTAGCGTTTAATTTGTCGGCCACTTTTTGCTAGCCGTCTTTTCTGGTCTGGGCTGCTTTTGCAGTGTTACCCCTTGTGCATATTAAATCTTGAAATTCTTCATGTCCTTCGAATAAAATGTCTTGCGCCGCATGTGTGAAAAAAAAATGCGCCCGTTCTTTCGTCATTTTGTTACAGCCTATCAAAGACTTGCTGATCATGTTTTCTAGACTCAATATATATGGGCTTTTCACTCAGCGCGGGCGCGCGCATTCATCTTGTATGATTAGATCCAGACAGACTAATCTAATACACGGCTGCGTTTGAAAAACCGACCTATCCCGGATGAGTGTCACCGGCATTGACTTATCCAAGATGAGGCACCTGATCTCGGATGATTTAAGCGACGTATGAAAAATACCCCCCAGGTCATATATTCTTCATATGAACTTAAAAATCTTGACTGTAATCCACGATTGGTCTCCCTAACTTATAGTTTTTGCCAGTCTCTTGGAATTACTCTGTGTCCTCACTATATTCACTGGTCTAAAAGAGGCCCCTCGCGGATCTATGGCTCGGATGCATCAATTCCAAGTATATTGACATCTCACCGTGTTCACTGGCGTAATGCTAGGGCTGTCCGAGGAATAAACATAAGCCATCTTCGTCCTCTTTAGGAAGGCTCTGCGCCCTACTCTCCCGGCTGTTCCAACTTTAGGCTCGCCCTTTTGAACACTCGCTCCATCACTAACAAGATCTCACTGATTAACGACCTCATCTCGAAGAAGCAAGTGGACATGTTTCTTCTTACAGAAACTTGGCAACAACATGGGGCCTCATGTATAACGCCGTGCGTAGAACTCACACTATAACATGGCGTAAGCACAAAAGCGGGATTGTGCGTACGCACAGAAAAATCCAGATACAGGAATCTGTGCGCACGCAAACTTTCACGTTCTTCCACTACATAAATCCCGATCAGCGTGAAAAGTAACGCACGTGCATGCGCTTTCTGTCCCGCCCCAACTCCTCCCAGAATTACGCCTCTTTGAATATGCAAATCAATATAAATAGCCTTCTGTGAAAAGACAATGGGAAAAGCACGGGGAAAATATAAGAATTTCAGCGAATACCAAGTGGAGGCAAAGGAAAAACGTACTATTTGTTGGTTTAAACAGTGGTATAATCAACAAAAGAAAATTGATCGAGTGACAGAGTGTCGGAGAAGCTTGAAAGATCAAGTTCACAAAGTCGTACAGTGCCCAAAATAAAAAAGAAATCACATATCAAAGTCGCCGTGAAAAGGCAAGTCGTAGCCCATCGTCTGAGTGTCATATGAAAGCTTATTAGGGTACAGACAAAACAAATAGGCACACAGTGGGAAAAAAGCACAAAATGTCAACTTTAATCTCGAAATTTCCACTTTAATCACATAGTTTATTTTGCCATTAAAGTAGAACATCATAAACTTCATCTTAAAATCGTTTATTTTACTAGTTTCTCAAGTAGCACGTTAAATGCTTTGTTCTGTATTCGATCTTCTATGTGCTCTGTGTGTGTGAATCACTCCGTGCTTCCGTTCTTTCTCTTTCTTCGACAGGACACAGAATCCATTACATTCGTGATATTACAGCTCTCTGAATAATTAAAATACTGAGATGTATACGTGATATCATTTTCATGATGATAGCAATGAAAGCATGTTATTAAACATGGGAACACGGTGGCGCAGTGATTGTTCATATCTCACGCAAGAGGCTTGCTGTGCCATGTGCGACCTTCGATGAAATAATTTATTACAGAAGTACTGTCTCTTTCAGACGTACTTTTCTTTCTCCAAATACCCAATTGCCACACAATCAGCTCTGTAATAGACTTTAAGCCATCTGTAAGCTTAGAACGCCGATTCTTCAAAACTTTTAAGGAACATTGAAATATCTTCGTAGTACATGTTTAATTATTCTATTCGTCTATCCTTCCAGTGTCGCGTCAGCAGCAGCAAGAATACAGCGCAAGGCAGGAGCTATCCGTGAACTAGCTATACGCTGCGGCACCGTGTCCTCACATGTTTAATTATTAACAATACAGATTATTTAAATGAAGTTAAAGTTTTATCTGTATACTATAAGCAACATGTTTTGCTGCATTTCATCTTAAAAATGATATTGTCATCATACGCGCTTTATAAAGTAGCGCAGGTTGTGCAATATTATAACTGTAGTGTAAGTTTACAGTGAGGTGATTGTACTTATAAGTACAAACAGTTCTACAAGGAGCTCTTGATGGACTGATTGAGTGCATTTATAGTTCTTGGGATGAAACTGTTTCTGAAACACGAAGTCCGTACAGGAAAGGCTTTGACGCTTTTTGCCGTGGTTGTAGTAGTGTGTACTTGAAACTGTATACCGATAATTCTCTTTCCGATCAGCTGCTGCTGTGATTCACACTCAGATACAGTGATATAAATACTCCGAGTGGTGCAGTGAGAGTAATATGGAAAAAGATGATCCGCAGTGGCAACCCTTAACATCCATCCATCCATCCATTGTCTCCTGCTTATCCGAGGTCGGGTCGCGGGGGCAGCAGCTTGAGCAGAGATGCCCAGACTTCCCTCTCCCCGGCCACTTCTTCTAGCTCTTCCGGGAGAATCCCAAGGCGTTCCCAGGCCAGTCGAGAGACATAGTCCCTCCAGTGTGTCCTGGGTCTTCCCCGGGGCCTCCTCCCGGTTGGACGTGCCCGGAACACCTCACCAGGGAGGCGTCCAGGAGGCATCCTGATCAGATGCCCGAGCCACCTGATCTGACTCCTCTCGATGCGGAGGAGCAGCGGCTCTACTCTGAGCCCCTCCCGGATGACTGAGCTTCTCACCCTATCTTTAAGGGAAAGCCCAGACACCCTGCGGAGGAAACTCATTTCAGCCGCTTGTATTCGCGATCTCGTTCTTTCGGTCACTACCCATAGCTCATGACCATAGGTGAGGGTAGGAACATAGATCGACTGGTAAATTGAGAGCTTCGCCTTGCGGCTCAGCTCCTTTTTCACCACGACAGACCGATGCAATGCCCGCATTACTGCGGATGCCGCACCGATCCGCCTGTCGATCTCACGCTCCATTCTTCCCTCACTCGTGAACAAGACCCCGAGATACTTGAACTCCTCCACTTGGGGCAGGATCTCGCTACCAACCCTGAGAGGGCACTCCACCCTTTTCCGGCTGAGGACCATGGTCTCGGATTTGGAGGTGCTGATTCTCATCCCAGCCGCTTCACACTCGGCTGCGAACCGATCCAGAGAGAGCTGAAGATCACGGCCTGATGAAGCAAACAGGACAACATCATCTGCAAAAAGCAGTGACCCAATCCTGAGCCCACCAAACTGGACCCTCTCAACACCCTGGCTGCGCCTAGAAATTCTGTCCATAAAAGATATGAACAGAATCGGTGACAAAGGGCAGCCCTGGCGGAGTCCAACTCTCACTGGAAACGGGTTCGACTTACTGCCGGCAATGCGGACCAAGCTCTGGCACCGATCGTACAGGGACTGAACAGCCCTTATTAGGGGGGCCGGTACCCCATACTCTCGGAGTACCCCCCACAGGATTCCCCGAGGGACACGGTCGAATGCCTTTTCTAAGTCCACAAAACACATGTAGACTGGTTGGGTAAACTCCCATGCACCCTCCAGGACCCTGCTAAGGGTATAGAGCTGGTCCACTGTTCCGCGACCAGGACGAAAACCACACTGTTCCTCCTGAATACGAGGCTCGACTATCCGACGGACCCTCCTCTCCAGGACCCCTGAATAGACTTTTCCAGGGAGGCTGAGGAGTGTGATCCCTCTGTAGTTGGAACACGCCCTCCGATCCCCCTTCTTAAAGAGGGGGACCACCACCCCGGTCTGCCAATCCAGAGGCACTGTCCCTGATGTCCATGCGATGTTGCAGAGGCGTGTCAGCCAAGACAGTCCTACAACATCCAGAGCCTTGAGGAACTCCGGGCGTATCTCATCCACCCCCGGGGCCCTACCACCAAGGAGTTTTTTGACCACCTCGGTGACCTCAGTCCCAGAGATGGGGGAGCCCACCTCTGAGTCCCCAGGCTCTGCTTCCTCATTGGAAGGCATGTTAATGGGATTGAGGAGGTCTTCGAAGTATTCCCCCCACCGACCCACAACATCCCGAGTCGAGGTCAGCAGCGCACCATCCCCACCATATACAGTGTTGACACTGCACTGCTTCCCCTTCCTGAGACGCCGGATGGTGGACCAGAATCTCCTCGAAGCCGTCTGAAAGTCATTCTCCATGGCCTCCCCAAACTCCTCCCACGCCCGAGTTTTTGCCTCAGCAACCACCAAAGCCTCATTCCGCTTGGCCTGCCGGTACCTATCAGCTGCCTCTGGGGTCCCACAGGACAAAAGGGTCCCGTAGGACTCCTTCTTCAGCTTGACGGCATCCTTCACCGCCGGTGTCCACCAGCGGGTTCGGGGATTGCCGCCACGACAGGCACCGACCACCTTACGGCCACAGCTCCGGTCAGCTGCCTAAACAATAGAGGCACGGAACATGGCCCATTCGGACTCAATGTCCCCCACCTCCCTCGGGATGTGGTCGAAGTTCTGCCGGAGGTGGGAGTTGAAGCTACTTCTGACAGGGGGCTCTGCCAGACGTTCCCAGCAGACCCTCACAACACGTTTGGGCCTACCACGCCTGACTGGCATCCTCCCCCACCATCGAAGCCAACTCACCACCAGGTGGTGATCAGTTGACAGCTCCGCCCCTCTCTTCACCCGAGTGTCCAAGACATGTGGCCGCAAGTCCGACGACACGACCACAAAGTCGATCATCGAACTGAGGCCTAGGGTGTCCTGGTGCCAAGTGCACATATGAACACCCCTATGCTTGAACATGGTGTTCGTTATGGACAATCCGTGACGAGCACAGAAGTCCAATAACAAAACACCGCTCGGGTTCAGATCAGGGGGGCCATTCCTCCCAATCACGCCCTTCCAGGTCTCACTGTCATTGCCCACGTGAGCATTGAAGTCTCCCAGTAGAACGAGGGAGTCCCCAGAAGGTATGCCCTCTAGCACCCCCTCCAGGGACTCCAAAAAGGGTGGGTACTCCGAACTGCTGTTCAGTGCATACGCACAAACAACAGTTAGGACCCGTCCCCCCACCCGAAGGCGAAGGGAGGCTACCCTCTCGTCCACCGGGGTAAACCCCAATGTACAGGCTCCAAGTTGGGGGGCAATAAGTATACCCACACCTGCTCGGCGCCTCTCACCGGGGGCAACTCCAGAGTGGTAGAGAGTCCAGCCCCTCTCAAGGAGATTGGTTCCAGAGTCCAAGCTGTGCGTCGAGGTGAGTCCAACTATATCTAGCCGGAACCTCTCAACTTCGCGCACTAGCTCAGGCTCCTTCCCCTTCAGAGAGGTGACATTCCACGTCCCAAGAGCCAGTTTCTGTAGCCGAGGATCGGACCGCCAAGGTCCCCTCCTTCGGCCACCACCCAACTCACACTGCACCCGACCTCCTTGGCCCCTCCCATAGGTGGTGAGCCCATGGGAAGGGGGACCCACGTTGCCTCTTCGGGCTGTGCCCGGCCGAGCCCCATGGGTGCAGGCCCGGCCACCAGGCGCTCGCCATCGAGCCCCACCTCCAGCAACCCTTAACAGGAGCAGCAAAAAGAAGAACAAGATGCAGTGAGCGTAACAACGCTAAAGCATTTATGGTATTTGGAATACTATGGCTATTCCCTGGACCATTATATTGCTACAGGTTAATTACAATCAGATGCATTACACTAATAAACAATATGCAGTTAGTTTCAGTGTATTTATAAAGCCGCGTCAGGAATGTGGAGCTAAGAAAGAAAGGATGATCACACAGGAACAGTAGCACTGCTTTGACGCTGGGTGCCGCCAGTCTGCAAAACCGAGCGGAGAAATTGCGTACGCCAGGGTATGAGTTACCATGGAAAAGTGCGTGGCTTTACGGCAAGTTTAGGTTTTATACATCACGATTTGAGCGTGGAAATGGGAGTACGCAACATTTCTGTGCGTACGCACCGTTTATACATGAGGCCCCTGGTGACTATTTACATTTAAACTTGCTGTCTCCCCCAGGCTATAGCCACATATCTAAACCCAGGTTAACAGGAAAAGGGGTTGGCCTGGCTGTGGTTTATAGATCTACCTTGACAATGAAGAAACTCTCCTTTTATGAAGTCACGTCTTTTGAATATATTGCTGTTAAAATGGTTTCCTCTCCTCCTATACTGCTGTTAGTTTATCGCCCTCCCAAATCTGTGGTGAACTTTCTGTCTGAATTTAATTAACTTCTCACTGTAATCTCATCTCTTTGCCCTGCTGCAATTTTACTTGGTGATTTTAATATTCATGTTGATATCAACTGCTGTCTTACAGCTGAATTTATCTCAACTTTGGATTGTTTTGACTTGACACAGCATGTGAATTTCCCCACTCATACTCAGGGTCATATTCTTGATTTGCTTTGTTCAAATGGCTTGAATAATGTCTCTGTCTCAGGTTCACTCTCCGGTATTTCTGATCATAAGATTATTGAATGTAACTTTAGCATTATTACCATTACATCTGTCAAGAAAAAGTCTGTCTCCTATCGTAACATTAGGTCTGTTAATTCTGATTTGTTTGCTGCTTCCCTTCTGTCTTCATCTCTTTCTGAATTGCATAGTCTTCCCTCTCCTGAAAACATGGTTTACCTTTATAACAGCTATGTTTCCTAACTGTTAGATAACTTAGCTCCCTTAAGGACTAGGCATGTTCCAGCCTCCTGCTCCTGTCCCTGGTACACCGATGAGCTCAGAGCTATCAAAACCACTAGCCGGCATCTTGAATGGCTTTATAAGAAAACGAGCCTCATAGTTCATTTACAGCTTTACACTGAGCACATACTTAAATATAGGGATGCCCTTAACACTGCTCGCTCCAACTATTATTCCACTCTCATAAATGGTGCTAAGACTAGGCCTAGAACTCTTTTTAGAACTGTTAATAAACTCCTCCAACCCCCTCCTCTAGCATGCCCCAATACAGCTGAACAGTGTCAGGCTTTCTTACATTTCTTTAATACCAAAATTGATCAAATCTATCACAGTTTCCCCTCCACACCACAATCACTCACTCATTCTGATCTGCCATCTTCATCATCAAGACTTGCTTGTTTCTGGCCTATTGACTCTCTTGCCATCTCTGAACTTATTAATATGTCTAATGCCTCCTCCTGTCTGCTTGATTCTGACCCCACTTCTCTGCTTAAGACATGCTCATCCATAATTAGTATTCCTATTGCCTCATTGGTAAATGCATTTTTCATTTCAGGTTCTGTTCCTACTGTCCTCAAAACTGCTGCAGTTACCCCAATCCTTAAAAAAACTGACCTGTATCCTTCTTCTTTCTCCAGCTACAGGCCTATCTATAATCTCCCTTTTTTGGCTAAGGTGATGGAACGCGTGGTTGCTATACAACTCCATGCTTTTCTTCTAGATAATACACTCTATGAGCCTCTTCAGTCTGGTTTTCGTACACAGCACAGCACTGAGACAGCTCTTCTCTGTGTATTCAATGATCTTCTCCGGTCTGCAGATTGCAGTTCCCTTAATATTCTCCTCCTTCTTGACTTAAGTGCACCATCTGACACTGTTAACCATGAAATTCTCCTGTCACGTCTCTCTGCTGTAGGCATCTCTGGCTTAGCCCTTCAATGGCTCACATCATATCTTTCTAATAGGCAACAGTTTGTCACACTCGGCCGATATAAATCCTCCACCTCACCTGTGTCGCATGGTGTCCCTCAGGGTTCAGTCCTTGGGCCATTACTTTTTCTATTTTATATCCTTCTTTTGGGTCAGATTATTCGCAGACATGGCTTTAACTTCCACTGTTATGCAGACGATATACAGTTATATCTTAGTACAGACTCCCCTACAGATTCACCTCCCAGCACACTCACTAAATGCATCACTGATCTTAAGCTATGGATGGAAAATAACTTTCTCAAACTTAATACCAATAAAACTGAAGTGTTACTGGTAGGTCCAAAATCCCAACTTTCTAAGGCATCCAATTTCTTTATTTCTGTTGATGGTACACTTGTCAAACCTGTTCCTGTTGCCAGAATTCTTAGTGTTTTGTTTGATTCATCGCTTAACTTTGAGCTACATATTAGGTCTCTTTCCAAAATTTCATTCTATCATCTCCGTAACATTGCCCGCCTCCATCCATTTCTGTCCTTTAATGATGCTCAAACTCTGGTTCATTGTTTCATAATATCTCATATTGATTACTGTAATTCCCTCTTCATCGGCCTCCCTGCAAAATCTATACAGAAGCTACAGTATATTCAGAACTCCGCAGCTAGAGTCCTCACCCACACAAAGTGCTCATATCTCCCCTGCTCTCTCCCAGCTTCACTGGTTACCGGTTCCATCAAGGATTAAATTCAAGATTCTGCTTCTCACCTTCAAAGCCCTACATAACCTTGCCCCCCTCTACCTCACTCAGCTACTAGCTCCTTACACTCATTGTCACTCTCTCAGGTCCTCGAGCAGTAATCTCCTTACTGTCCCACACACCAGACTCTCCACCTTGGGAGGCAGGTCCTTCAGTGCTATAGCCTCTCAACTCTGGAAATCTCTTCCTCAGTCTCTTTGTGGTTGCTCCTGTTTCTGCACTTTTAAATCTCAACTGAACATTTTCCTCTTCTACAAACTTTTGTCATCTGTGTAATTTTTTTTTATTTTTACTTTTCTTACTCTGTATGTAAAGCGACCTTGGGTTTGTGAAAGGCGCTCAATAAATGTAACTTATTATTATTATTATTATTATTATTATTAACCTTGACACTAAATGCTAGTTTTTCTTTGTTTTCCTCAATACAGCTTGGTGGGGTCTGCACACCATTTCAAGCATAAGAGCTCTGCTCTTCCTAAGCCCCCATGCTTTTCATAATCACACCTGTCAAAATAATGTATAATCTATTTTTCTGATTTTTGATATCTTTTCATTCCTGCAGGTGGCAAAATTCTGTATATAAATTGTATGTGCCTGAGATGGAATAAGAGATCAATGTGGCTAGTAGAAAATAACAAAGCCCAGTATGGGAGATTTTTCAAAGCAATATTGAAGGCATTCATTATAAGCACATTGTCTTGGAGCAGGATATGTTGTGTGCTGTAGACATTTAGTGTAAAAAACCATCAAACCTTAAAATTCACCTAAATTTCATTACAAATTGTCCCATTCTGGGAAATATAAGGTAAAGATAAAAATTGGCAACAGTCAGCGTAGATTTGTTTAGCACAAATGACATAGAAAATATTTTAAAAGTTATAAAATTGTGTAAAAGTGTACTTATTCAGTATCTGGTTTTGATTATGCTTGTTTTTATCAGACATAAACAGATAGTAAATCATGTAGTGTAGTAAGCGGCCACTAACATTAAACTCACATTATATTCAAATCTGTTAAGTGTACAGTTCTGTCTGATTGTGACACAAAACTAAACTCTGTAAGAGCTCCATGCCATAATTAATAAAACTAAAACTGAAACTAATAGATATAAAAATAAAATATAAATGTCTTTGTGAAATAAAAACTAAATTAAAACTAAAAATACACGATGAAGGAAAACTAAAACTAAACTGAATTTCCAAGTAAGGTCAGAAGAAATATAGAAATAAAAACTAATATAAAAAGGAAAAACTATAATAACCTTCGTATGAACAGGCTACACATACTGTATGACAGTGTGTTGATTTGTTTGCCAAATTCTACTTGTTATGATTATTACGATTTGCATTTTTTCTTTAATTTTTGTATTTTATAATGTGTTTTTTTAACTCACGGGTTATTAGAAGGTTTTATCAAAAATTTTAAGTATGTTATATTTTCCATGATGACATTTTGTTTATCATGGGCACATCATTTTGTATTGTGGTTGCTGCCACATTACTATGCAATCAACCTAGAATATAGCTGCTGACATCATGGGGTTGTGGGTACAAAATTCACAATGAACACTTCGTATTCGTCCATGCTTAAGGAGTGAAAACAAACAGGCTGGGGCATTATTCGTGAGATACATAGTCTTCCTGGCAAATGAATCGTTGCATATTTTTGACAACAATTTAATTTTTTTGGTTTTACAACTATATTTCTGAATTCCAGGTTACAAATCTTTGCTTTCTGGTTCATGATGATTCTTTTAGTCCATTACTAAATTATTTCCTGCCTTATTTTTATTTCTGGGAGAACAGAAGCTCAAAATAAATAAAAATTTGGGACTATGAGATAGAATGTCTGTATGATATACTTGACAGACTAGTAGAAGAGGAACAGACTTTAGACTAGTTTATAAGATGGTGATTTTCTCTAGTGAATTACAAAAGCTGAAGTTGGAGAAAAGGAGTTCCAATAAAAGTTAATTGTAAAGTAAATGTATTGGTAGAGAAAATAAAAGGAGGTTATGGCAGGAGGGTGAGCATTATGAAAGAAACCTTTTTAAGAGTTTAGTTCAAATTCCAATTCATTGTAAGAACAGTATGGTTTTTATTGATTCAGGGACTGAGGGAAATTGTTATTAGTACTACTCTGTTACAGACATTAATAATTAAACTACTATCACTGAAATGTAAACCAAGTGTATTCTTGACTGACACTAAAGGAAATGGAATAGGTCTGATAGAATACACTACATCACCTCTAACCTTGCAAGTAAGACTTTTTCATGAGGAAACTACAAAAGCATAATTCCATTATTGATTGGAAACATGAGGACATAGTTCAGTGGAATGTACTTTGCAAATACAATTACCTGAACAATCAATTCCAGCTTACTCTCTCTTGCAATGATTGATTATTCTGAATAACAAGGTGTATTTAGCAAAAGCAAATCTTAAAGCTATTGGAAATATGATTGTGTCAAAGAACTACTGACAGATTCACCTTTACCTAAAGGAAAGGTGTATGCATTATCAACACCTGAATATGAAGCTAGGGGGCAATATATGCAGAAAAACTGATTTATAGCGCCTTTTAGTAATCCTATTGGGGCAGGTTTTCATTTTGTGATCAACTTTTTATTGAGCAAAAACAAATTGACAGGAATAAACAGACATAACATACAAAGTAACCCAACCCACCTAGCCTGAGCCAAGGGATTATTTAAAAAAAAAATCAAGGTGTTGCAAACTGAGATTTAAACAGCTGAGCTGCGGCAGACCAGGATTCAATTGCATTGCTGGAAGCACCATTAAATCACACTGCAGACAACTCCAAATGTATTAAATTGGAGAAGGAGTTCTGCCAGTCATCAACAGTGATGCATTCTGGTGTTTTCTTGCAGGAGGCAATAATTTGTTTGGCTGTCAGGGTACCCAGACAGAATAACTTGCATTCAGAGACTTTCTAGATTTAGAAAGATCTAAAAGAAGAAAGATTTGAGGTAACAGAGGGATACTGCAGGAAACAAAGGAAGATAGCAGGTGACCTGTGTCCAAAAAGAAAAGACAAAGGGACAGTCCCAGAACATGTGGAGATTTTTTTTTTTGAGAAAAAGGATATGGGCCTGCACTCTTACATAGATTACAGGGAATTAAACAGGATCACTGTAAAAATAATTATCCACATCCTTTCATCTTTTCTTTGTTAAATCAAGTGATGGGATCTTTGGTGATTATCACATCATATCTACAAAGTGCTCATAATCTCATTAATATGAGAAAGGGGGATGAGTGAAAGACACCTTTCAGCACTGCAAATGGGTATTATTAATATTGAGTAATGCCCTGTGTACTGCACCCACCATTTTTCAATCATTTGTAAATGATTATTTTTGTGATGTCTTGTGAAAATTTGTACTTTTAAATATAGATGATATCGTCGTAGGATATGGAAATTCACATTTATTGCCTTCTACCACTGTTTACAACATCCTGATCCAAAGCTGCAAATTTATCACCTATAAATTTGTCAATATTATCATATATAATTTATCAATATATCTGGGGGAGGGAGAAATTTTGAGATACTGTAATTAATCATCCTTATGCTTTCTACTCTATAAAACTGAATGCTTCAAAACAGAACTACGATGTTTAATGACTGTGAACTATTAGTCCTTAAATTAACATTAGAAAAATTGAGGTATTGGTTAGAAGACATGGCTATATAGACTGAGGAGATCGTTCCTCCCCCCGACTCTTCAATTCCACCCGGGGGGGGGGGTAAACATTAACAAAACATAAAGTTATTGTCTGTTTTTACCTGCATTATTATCAATCTTTAATTTAATATTGTTTTTTTTGTATCAGTAAGGTGCTGCTGGAGTATGTGAATTTCCCCTTGGGATTAATAAAGTATCTATCTATCTATCTATCTATCTATCTATCTATCTATCTATCTATCTATCTATCTATCTATCTATCTATCAGAAGGAGCAAAATTTCCAATCATAATTTTTTACTGACTGGAAGAATCTTATATATTTTAAAAAGTGCAAAATGTGTGAAACTCAACAAGCTAGAGGGGTTTTATTTTTCAGTCATTTTGATTTTACTGTCTTCTTCTAGGTGACTGAAATAGAAAAGCTGATCTTCAATCCAGATTATTTAAACCTGATGAAGCTACCTCTATTCCTGAACCTATTCCTCCACCAGAGGAAATTTTGGGGCTATTGTGACTACCGTATATACTCATGTATAAGCTGGTATTGAAACCTGAAAAATGAATCATAAAATCAGACCCTGACTTATACGTCTGTTCAAAAATGCGACACTTACATTTTTTTTTTTACATCTTCTTGCATCCTCCAATCTCGCACCAGTTTCTCAGACGCATTGAATTTTGTTGCAGCAGTGCAGTTACCAATTTCTTTCACTACTTAAACGATGTTTAATTTAAAACCAGGTTCACATTTTCTTCTGATCGAACGCTCCATCATAGTTAAGGGATGCTCTTACGATAAAGGTATATGAGGGTATGAGATGCAAAAAACACAAATCAGTGCAAACGTTGCTTCGGAATGGTTTGAGTATTACCATATGGTCACGTAGGCAAAATACATGAAAAAAAAAATGCAGTGTGCTCTGTGGTTACTTTCTCAGGTGAGCGTTAGCATATCATAATCTCTTGGACCCAAGAGCGTGAGTTTTCCGCATTTGACTTTCTGCATATGACCGACACTATAAAATACTGGAAATTATACTGTAAAATCAAACCCCGACTTATCCGCAAGTATATATGATATATCTATTGATGACCTCTTGAAAAAAATGTCACATGGTGAGCATAAAAGATCTGATGGCCATCCATGTCTATAACATCATAGAATGTAAAAGACTCTAAATAATGTAAAGTGGGATGTATTAAACATTCCCATATTTACTTGGTAGCACTAAAGAGCCCCGTTATGCCCTGTTGGAAGAGTTTCTCATCTGTAAATGAAATTGCATGAAAGAGTGAATATCTGGAGCAAGTTTAAAAGTTACAAGCTCATCTGGAGATGGTAGGGGCAGAGATCTGGGGTGAGGATTAAAGTAAGGTGGAAAAGATTCAGACCTGGGCCAACTTTGTACATGGAGAAATTCTCTATTATTTTCATAAACGTTATTTGAACTGTTATATCTCATGGTGAGTTATGGCTTGCTCAGGTACTCTGATATTTGAGTATTGTGGAGAACTGGCTTACTCCTCATATTTCAGACAATATTTTAATGCTGGACAGGTTTGATCAGACTGAGTCGGAAAAGCATGAGGAATTCTGAGATTTTTGTGAATGTGTAGTGATGAAAAAGGGAGCACAGTATAATTAAAGAGGAACAAACCCATGAAGGGTTTCCCAGACAATAACCCTCACAGTGGACCAAATATTCCACCACTGGGCCACTCATACATTAATCTAAGATATATAGGACTCTAGACTGCTCAGAACCATCCACATAAACTGGAGGAGATGAAGAAATTTTCATTCATGGTTTTTTTACTGACCGCAAAAATGTTATATATTTTAAAAAGTGAAAAATGTCTGAAAGCTCAACATGAATATATTAAGGACTGGAACACATGGGTTTCAAATGTGACAAATTAAAAGTAAATGAACTTTAAAATAGACATGGCTATACTGTACCAAAAAGAACCAACTCTCCTCCTAACTCCATAACGTGAAATATGGTGCCAGTTTGTGGGACAGAACCACAAGACAGATGTCTTGTGTACTGAGCCACAGCCTTTGGCCAAATCTGAATGTAGGAGATGATTGTTTTCTGCAAGCAGCAAAATGTTTAGCATATAAAAAATAAGTAAGCTACTCAAGTGTTTATTGCTGAAAAACAAAATTGAGCAAAGTGAATTAATAGAGGTTTTAATTAAAAAAAATTGTTCCACTATCTTTAAATACAGAAATCTGAATGAGAGAAAGACATGTTCATAATTTTTATTTAAATGAACTGATAAAAAGAAATGTGAAATATGATTGTGGATTAGCAAGAAACCATTTAATCAATACATGTTTAACATTTGTTAAGTACACATTCCATATCTAATGTTTCACTTATTTGGTCATTTACCAACACTGTTTTTCTTTTCGACCTAGCAAGATCATATTTTTACTTAGAAATCAGGTTGACTTAAGTGTTAAAGCATAAATCATCCTTTGATAGCTGCTTTGGTTTTCTTCCAAGAACTTCTCATATGATTCTGCCAGTATAATTAAAGAGCAGTCCTGCCAAGGCAATGAGATGTAGCCACTAATTTAGCAATTTCCCAATCTGTCCATCAGTCAGTCATACTTTAAAAATGTGTCGATCATTAACGAGACCCAGCTACATGCTGACACTTGCATTTAAAAATCATTTAAAAAGCTAAACATAATTATAATGCCTTTTAAGCTGTTGTTTCTTTTTTCTTTAACACGATTAAAATCAATTAATTGTAGATTAATCAAAAGTTAATACACATGAACACAGTTTCACTTTTTCTCGCAACTTTAAAATAAAGATTAATTGAATGCACAACAAACACCCTTTAACAAAGATGTTTTGATTTGGTTAACAACTATTTCATCAAACTCAGTTATGTCATGTTAATATCATTATAAAGACAAAAAACTAAATATCTGAAGATACATTATGTGATATAAACTGATTTGTAAGTTTCTTTTGTTTGGTTTGTAATGACCTTTTGACTGATACATTTGCAAAACAAAAGACACTAATGGAGAGGTGCGAAGGAATCTAAGGTGACCAAGGATTATGGCTTTTTTCGTAGGCTTCAGGGATTCTAGTGTTAAACAAAAATCAATAAACAAGAACAAAAACAGAACCTCAGAAAAAGCGGTCAAGAGGTGAATGTTGTCACAGGTGGCTGGGTGTGGTCGGCAATCAGCTACCTATTTAAAGGTCCACCTCCTGACAATCAAGGCTGGAGTTGGGTGAGGAGCTGGGCGAGGTAGGTGTAGGTGTAGGTGTAGGTGTAGGTGTAGGTGTAGGTGTAGGTGTAGGTGTAGGTGTAGGTGTACCCTGTGTGTGAGAAAAGTTTGGGAAGAAGAGAGATGGCTAATGAGAGCCGGGACTGTGGGGAGTAGTGTTGGTGCACTTATTGAATTTGTAAATAATAGTGTGTATAATAAACGTGTGGTGATGGACTTAGACGTGTCTGCCTGCCTGTGTCCGGGTCGCCCTACGCCACAGTGGCGTAGTTGGCTGGATGCTCCACCGGGGTCAAGGTGGGGGCCTGCGAGTAAGAAATTGTCTGTGGACGATCTGGCACGGCAGGAGACCTCACACATGTGCCACAGGGGCATATGGTAACCTGTGCCGTTAGCGGTCCACGGGAGGACTATGTGTTTCAGAGGTGGCTCACCGACATGGTGGCAATGCAAGGAACTGCCAGGAAGGAGAGGCTGCAGCTGGGAAGGTCGCAGCAGCAGCGGAGCTGCCCAAAAGCTCGTTCCCCTTTGAGAGAGGAGGATGAGATGGCCACTGACAGGAAGTCCCTCCTCGTGACAGGCACGGGATTGGACAGCGTGTCCTGTCTTCCCGCCAGCGATTGGTCGGAGGCGGGAGCAGGGAATGTCCGTCTTGTGCCTGGAAGAAACCCGAGTGGGCTGGAGGGAAGGGCCCATGGAGAGCAGTCGGCGAGTGGCGCTGCTCAAAAGGTAAGCTCACCGCCGGCTGTTTCTCTCTCCTTTGCAGCGATTCTGCAGGAGCTGCAGGAAGGCCTGCGACTTGTGCTATCACTGCCGGCCGAGCGATGTGCCCTCCGGGCTGAGACGCAGGATTCAGGAGGGACGGCAGTGGCATGCGATCGAGAGCCGCTGGCGAAAGGGGGATCAGCGTGCTGCGGGAACTTCTGACTGGAGAGGCACAGCGGGGAAGGTAAGCGAGACCGACCCCGTGAAGCTCCGGACGCCAACGGGGCTGGGTCTGCCTTTTTGCAATGGGCAGATCCGAACCGTCATGGCGTCCCAAAGTGAAAGGAGGAAGCGGCTAGAAGGAGCCAGTTCCTCAGATACGGGAGGACATGCAGCTGGGTGAGCAAGTCTCTCGAAGGGCCGTCCTCTGTGGGGGCAGAGGAATAACCTGCATTTTGAGAGGAGACGAGCGAGTGTGCTCCCGCTGGTGGTCCCAGGGCGGGGATCACGGACTGCTCGAGCGGGGAAGCCAGAAAAGGGAGCATTGGGGTGCCGATCGGAGCGGAGAGCGTTGGCCCAACCGAGAAGACGAGCAATGTCTCCGCCCCTTGTTTTTCTATTTTGTTTCTAGGATCGGGTCCTAGGCTACAGTGTGTTGGCTTGCTGCCGAGGAAGGCCAGTCCTCGCGGATCGGTCCGCTGGCCCCTGGAGGTCTCAGCTTGCGGGGGAGTCATGTCACAGGTGGCTGGGTGTGGTTGGCAATCGGCTGCCTATTTTTAAAGGTCCGCCTCCTGACAATCAAGGCTGGAGTTGGGTGAGGAGCTGGGCAAGGTCGGTGAGAGAAGGGGGCGAAGAGAGGCCCTGTGTGTGAGAAGAGTTTGGGAAGAAGAGAGATGACTAATGAAAGCCGGGACTGTGGGGAGTAGTGTTGGTGCACTTATTGAATTTGTAAATAATAGTGTGTATAATAAACGTGTGGTGATGGACTTAGACATGTCTGCCTGCCTGTGTCCGGGTCACCCTATTCCACAATGTCTGAAAGGTAAACCAAAAAGCAAACCAAGTTATTAACACTAGAATCCCTGAAGCCTACGAAAAAGTTGTAATGCCAGGCCACCTTAAATTGCCTCGCACTTCCTCATCAGTGCCTTTTGTTTTGCAAATGTGTCAATCGGCACAAGCAGCAAGCAACCTCCACTGATACAGCTGAAGTTCTCACAGCTCAAGTATGTTTATCTGGGTGTGGTGCCTTGATATGTATAGTGTAAATAATTATTTGGAATACATGCATTTCATGTGTGTTCCATGTCTGCAATGATCTGGGTAAATCTTGGATGACAGGAAGTGCGAGGTAAAAAAGTTTTAACAAACTTTTTTCATGTTATAGTAATAATGACATGAAATGTGTGAAGACTTTTGATCAAATAAACATGTGCTTTGATTTATTTTTCTTTGGTTATATTCTTGAATAATTCAATTTTACATGTTGCTGTCAATGAGTTAAAAACCAAGCTCAAATGTCAATCGTTAGAAAATAGACATGTCTTCTTGGATGGTACAGAAGTAAGAACTGTTGCCTTATAACCAAAAGGTTTGGGGGTTCAAGTCCAGGTGCTCCTCATTTTGAGTAGTGAGCAGCTATTATAATTATTACTATAAAAAACATACATCTGATCTGAGTCTGTAATACCTGGTGTAAATTTTTGCTACCTGTAAAAGGTGTTGCTGAAGGGATATAAGCAGACACACAAACATGTCTTTTTGGTATCTTGTTGTCACTTGAATTTTTTTATTTAGTTCTTGAATAAAAGCACACTTGTTTCGTTATACCTTTTGTGAAAGTGTTTATTTTATATTCCAGTAACAACTTGAATGACGTCGCACACACATCCATGCATGGAAACGGCATTATTTGAAAATGCTATGTCATTTGAACATGAGTTGTCTTTTAAAAATTTTTTTTTTTGATCTTGCCCGTATTCCGTGTTATGTTGTACTGTATTGAGAATGCAGACAGCCTTCTTTTGGGGTGTATACACCTTCAGGATGGCACTGCCAAATTTAAACACTAGCGTGGAGACTTTTTCATGTACTAATGTGATTTTTAGCTGCAGGTGGAAGTTCTCATCCCATTTTATTTATGGCGCCAAGCAGAATTTTATTGTGGCGCAGCAGTCTATTAGCTAGCGCAAGCGACGTGATAGAAGTTGTCTGTTGTTATGGTTCTGCCTTTGTCCAGAAATGGCTCCATAAGCTTTATCACCACAGTCTTGGAAAGTCTTTCTCCCGTGGAACGACTAGGATCTTTTTCTAAAAAAGGAATGGTATTGCTCATGTACTTTGTCTACAAATCTGCCACAATCCAAAACTTTATGCCAAATTTGTCAAGCTTTGTTGAGTTGTATTACAAGAAAGGACAATGGACCTTGGTTGAAAACAGTCTCTCATCAACAGTAATATGTTGCCCTGGGTTGTAACTCAAAATGCAGTTCTCAACAAAACGTTGCTAGATGTCCAAGATCGCAGCAAATCTGTCATTTTTCACACATTCCTCACGGGTGTCTTTCTTGTCAAAGTGCAAATGCCACATGATAATCTGATAGCGGTCACTGGGCATCATATCTTTGATTGCCGGTACAACAAAATTCTGAGCAGGCATCACCCACAGCACCAACTAAGGTCATTGCTGCACTTGTGAAAAGAATGGAGCTAAACAACAACACTTATTTATATAGTATATTTTCATACAAACAATGTAACTCAGAGCATCAACTCAGAGAGGGAAAGGCAAGTTCGTTGTACCACATGAACGTCACTGACAGAATAAAACTGAATAAAAAAAAAAAATGCTAACTTTTACAAGTAGCAAAAATTTACACAAGGTGTTACAGACTAAAATCAAATGTATGTTGTTATTATAGCAATAATAATAGCAGCTCACTACACAAAACAGAGCTCAGACTCAAACCCGCAACATCTTGATTATGAGACAGCAGTTCTTACCTCTGCACTAACCAAACAGAAGTTTACTTTCTGTCGTTTGATATTTGAGCTTGGGTTTTTAATCATTAACAATAAGTAAATTGAATAATTTTTTTCTTTGGTTAAATTCTTGTATAAAAGCGCACTTGTGTTGTTATACCATTTATGAAAGTGTTTATTTGATATTTGGACTAAATTCTACACACATTATAAACTTCACATCATTATTATTATAACATGGAAAACGTTTCTGTTTTAGTTATGTGTTCAACATTTTTTGCCTCACATTTCCTGTCATCCTACATTTACCCAGATCAGAACACACAAGAAATGCATGTATTTCAAATAACAATATATTATTTACCCTACACAACTCAAGGCACCTCACACCAAGATAAACAGAACTTCAGCAGCGTTGCTGGGGGATTGGATAGTAGGCTGCTTGTGCTGAAAGACACATTTGCAAAAGGAAGACACTGATGAAGAGGTGCAAAAGAATTTAAGGTGGCCTGGAATTACAACTTTTTTCGTAGGCTTCAGGGATTCTAGTGTTAATCCAGTGATCGAAAATTGAAAAATCAGATATTCAAAAAGGAGGCCCAAACTGAAAAAGACTATCCAAAAGATTTGTTGAAAAAACAATAATTAATACTAATGTCACCATGCTAGCATGGAAGCTTATTCTAACAACCTAAGAATGACTGACATAATAGTATATTTCATACAATGTACAGTGCTGGTTACATGAGAGTTTGCACTGTGAGGTACAATAGAACAGCATGCCATTACCGTGGCTTCACTTTTCTGAACTTCAGTTGCAAGTCATTCTTTATCCACAAGATGGCGCAGAGAGCTATGACATCATTTAAGCACTTTCACTTTCATCACCTACTTGCGGAGGAGACTGTCCATTAAAATTTGGTGTGTTATGTAGAGATGACCATTTTAATGACTAAAAAGAATATTTTGTTTATGTGCAAATAGTCTGCCTTGTCAATCTCTTCATGAGCTGGCTTATAATGAAAGGGGGTAAATGGGCAACAGGTTAAGAAAACATAAACAGGAATTAATATTTCCAGGTAACATTAAGTTGAATGTTTACATTAAGCTACTTATTGGTTGTTGACTGCGTAATTGTGTACTGAATTGTAAAATGTTGAATAACATATGAAGCAATTAAACCATTACCCTTTTCATATCAAATAAGTTATTTATTAAGGAAACCATTCAGGGTGTGTCTTTAGAAATAAAAATGCTTTTTTTGGCATGCAGACACACACATCCACAATATGAAAACATACTCAGCATATAACAAAAATGTAGAGATGCAATAAATCTCAACTTTAATAATGAATGGGAAGTACAGGAACCCTTAAGTATGTCATATGTCTAGCTTTGCAAGCATAGTCATCACTTCCATCCTACCTGACACATTAGGGATGCCTTCAGATCTGTACTAGTGTGCATGATATTAAGTGTCCATTATGGGGCTTCATGGGGGCAAAAGTTATGCTATCCCCCACTGGCTACTATGGCTAAATTCAGACCATCACTGTCAAATAAATCAAAAAGCAAGGTTTCAATATTCAAACTTAAAATATCACTGGGTAACAACTTTGAACAAAATTTTTCTTGACTTCAATTTTTAAGCTTATTTACACTAAAATAGGTGTTCTGATTCTGAAAGTGCAGTTAGTTTTCTTCTATCACATTAGGTATTTTCTCTACCGCTTATATTAGTGCCATTACTGTACCGTGGATTTGCATAGGCTATTCATTTACACGCAACACAGTGTGGTCAGAGGTTGTGCATTGCTCTACGTAGTGAATAAGCAAAAACTATTTTTCTACTTACACACGTATTTCCTTTCTTTCAGATCATGTCTGGCTCTGCTGTTTCTCATCGTAAGTGCCTAAACAACCCTGATTCATTTTGTTATATCTGTGGCAGTTTCACCATTCCTAGTCAAAGGGCAAACATCAGCACATTTGTAGAGCAAGCCTATTTGGCATATTTCAAAGTTAAACTTGGTGATCAAGATAAGTCTTGGGTACCTCATAAGGTGTGCAAACAGTGTTTTGAGGGTTTACGGATGTGGACAAAGGGAACACGTGATAAGATGCCATTTGGTATACCTATGGTTTGGCAAGAGCCAGGAGATCATTTCAGTGACTGTTACTTTTGTATAGTGAAAACAGCCCAGTGGCTCATTCAGATTAAATCCCAGTGCCGGTTTTCGTTACACTAACCTTTCTTGAAGAACATCATTATGGTGATGAACTAGGTGACAACAATGATGAAGAATTTGAAATTGAAGAGGACTCTGTTCGTAAGGGATTTGATTAGCATGAGTTGAGTGATTTGTCACGTGATTTGGGACTATTGAAGAAGGCTTCAGAACTCCTAGCATCAAGACTGCATGAGAAAAACTTACTTGAAAAAGGAACAAAGGTATCATACTTTTGAACCAGACAAATTGCATTTCTGCAGTACTTTAGAACTGACAGTGGCTTTGTGAATTGCCATAACATAACTGGTTTAATGGAGGAATTGGGAATTCCAATCTATAACTCAACTGAATAGCGACTATTCATCGATAGCTCAAAGCGGAGCTTAAAGTGTGTCCTCCTTTACATTGGCAATATATTTGGGTCAGTCCCAATTAGCCATTCAGTTTCTCTTTGTGAAGAATATGCAGACATAAAGAGAGTCATTGAGTTGTTGCAATATCACCAACACAATTGGGTCATCTGTGTTGATCTTAAAATGGTATGCTTCCTTCTTGGTCAGCAACGCGGCTACACCAAGTATCCCTGTTATCTGTGCATGTGGGACAGCAGAGCTCGTGAGAGGCATTGGGTGGAAAGGAATTGGCCTCCAAGATCTGCCCTGAAACCAGGTGGTCCAAACATTCTACATGAGCCACTTGTCGATAGAAAGAATATTATATTCCCACCTCTGCACATGAAACTGGGTCTGATGAAGCAGTTCATTAAATCTCTGCCAACTGAAGGAGACTGTTTGAAGTACCTCATTTTGGCATTTCCTAGCCTGTCATTTGAAAAAATAAAGGCCGGCGTGTTTGATGGTCCACAGATTCGGCAGCTCATCAAAGATGAACATTTCATCAGGACAATGTCAGAAGTCGAAAAGAATGCTTTTCATTCAAGCATTCAAAGCCATTGTCAAGGACTTTCTTGGAAACACACAAGCAAATAATTACACAGAAATTGTCCAGAAACTCTTGGAGAGCTACAAAATGCTTGGTTGCAATATGAGAATCAAGGGGCATTTTCTGCATAGCCATCTTTCTAACTTCCCGGAAAACCTTGGTGCAGTCAGTGATGAGCAAGGTGAACGATTCCATCAAGATTTGAAGGTCATGAACGGACGGTATCAAGGTAGATGGGATGTACATATGATGGCTAACTAATGTTGGAGCATCTGGCGGGATTGTCCTAACACTGAACATTCCAGGAAATGCATAACTTTTTACCTTTAACTGCTTACCCGATTAATTTTCAAATGTATTACTGTAAAAAAAATGTCATAGAATAAATCTTTTGTATGAACAAAATAAATTTAAATAAACAGTACATTCGAGTTATTATTTCATTTTTTTTTCCTTATATGTAAAATTTGTATGTTTTTTGACAAAAATGGAGGGTACACTGTATCATAAAAACTGGATGTGATAGCAAAAAACTGGGGTCATTTCTGGATTCACCAACCAAAAATTAGTAAAAAACAAGTGTAAGATCTAACTCAACAAAAAATGTGTTCCCCAGTGAACTGAAAATATTCAAACTTTGGGCATTACATTTACATTTGTACATGCTTTTATTATAATTTTTAATGTGGTAATGGCATTAGCAAAAACAAACTACCAACAGCAAAAAAAAATCATAAAAGTAATTGGACAGATGTTATTTAAATATAAATCTCGCAGAATTGCACCCTATAAAAGGTAAGTATCTGCACATTTGGCTTGTCTTCAGTTAAGTATTGATGGCTGAGTGAGCATTTCCTTGTCAAAAGAGTGAACCATAAAATCAGCCACAAAAAGAAGCTTAAATCCTGTTGAGTCATGGACAATAGCACTGTGCCTATTTACATTTTTATGAAAACGTTTCCTTTTTTTGACTTGTGATGCATCTGCAAAGTATGAACCGCTTATGACTGTTTTGCTTGATTCCTGTTTTCAGCACTCAATGGAGCCATGTGCTACAAACATATTGTTGTGTCTCTTGCTGTGCATAGACGTTTGCTGGGAATAGTCTACTTTTTTCTCCCTTACAGATGCAGTAATATTTTGAGTAAGGTCAACTGGATATTTTTAATTACACCTCATTGTCAAGCCAGCAGCCACATAAAATTGAGAATAATTATGAGACATGTTCTGAGACATGGACAGCATGTTGGTTGAACTGACAAGGCTCTTTAAAGTGGGAATTTCCATGTGCTGTAGTAAAAGGAAAATCAGAATTATGACCATTGTTTTCCTTTGCTTTAATGAGGAGGTCATAGCATTAAACAACAGTCAGGGATCTCAGATATACTGTACATGTGAATCCAAACAGCATCAGATGATACATTTAGGGCACACTAATCATCAATTGATATGGCATTTTCTTTTGTACAAAATCCCAGAAAGATGACACTAGGATATGATAATACATATTTTCCACCACAAATATGCTAAATTGCAAGAAATTTACTGTGATTTTTTTTTTTCTTTGTGGCCCTCAGGACATGGCTTGTTTGAGGACATGGCCAAAGGACAAAGCTAATTCTCTTATACTGCTGGGTACTTTTCTTATGTACACCGTCTCAAAGTGTAAAAGGAGTTGCCTAAAAGGAAATCCAAATGCAAACAAGTCCTAATCCACTACTCCTAAAAATCACAGTCCAAAACACAGCAGAAAAAAGGTGAAGAAACCAACAAAAGAAAAGAACATAGCAATTCTCACACATAAAATTCCAAAAGACTTCAATGAAAATGCTACCTGAGCTCCTGTTCCTTTGGCTTAAATAGCCAGATGTAGAGTTTAAAAGTAGAGAAGTCAGGGTTGTTCTGTCTCTTGGAAAACCACCCCCAAAGAATATGGAATACAAGCAAAGAAGTACACAGTTAACCAACAATAGACTGAGTCAACATATATAACATAAAAATATGAAAAATAATAATTTAAAGTTAACAAAAACAGCAATAAAGCATAAAATACTGTGGACGTTAGGGGGTGCTGTTGCCCCTTAACCCCAACAGACAGATACTCTGTACACAAGTTAAAAGCACCAAGAAGTATTCTTTTAATTATTACTTCTTTCCCATGCTCCAAAGCACCTCCACCATAACAAACACACTCAATAAACACAATAATTCAATACTCTTCTTCTCCTCCACACCTCCCGGCAAGCTCCGTCAACTACCTCCCAACTCCGGCTCACTTGCTGGGTCTGCACCAGTCCTTTATATAGTCCTTGACCCAGAAGTGCTGACGAGTCACATGGACAGAAGCACTTCCGGGTCAAGGACTATATAAAGGACTGGTGGAGTCCAGGGAAGCTGCCATCTATTGTCCTGGGGGAGGCAGTGTCCCTGATAAGCTTCCCTCCCCCATCCTTTCGTCACTGGGGCGTCCCGGCCAGGATAAACTGCTGGCTGTCCCTTACAATACACATACATTTACAATGATATATAACAACAAGAAAGGACCATCACTTTTCACAAATGAGAGTTCTTTTATGTGTCTTTTATTTTTAATACTAGTTTGTATTTTCTACTACCAGTAGTCACTAATTTGTTTCCTGTACATGAGATACATTACACTGTCCAGGTAAGATTAATTTTGCTTATAGTCAGAAGTCTTGTCATGCTGAACAGAAAGTGCCATGCATGCTGGGGAAGCTGGAACACGAAGCAGGACATTTTTTTTTAATGGTATACTTCTGCTTACTGAGCAGAGAACCTGAGAAAAGCAACTTGAGCTTTGATAACAATGTCAGTAATTCACTGTATGAAACTGCAAAAGATAATGTCAGCATGCTCTGGCACCAGTGTATGCGTTTCTGCTGTTCAGGGTGAAAAAAGAGAGCTCATGTTGGAGAAGCCCCCCAATTCAACTGCTATTTTAAAAATAACCAAAAAGGTTTTTCTTTCTTTCTTTCTTTCTTTCTTTCTTTCTTTCTTTCTTTCTTTCTTTCTTTCTTTCTTTCTCCTTGATTTGCTTGAGAAGACATAACTT
Source organism: Erpetoichthys calabaricus (assembly GCF_900747795.2). Taxonomy (NCBI): domain Eukaryota; kingdom Metazoa; phylum Chordata; class Cladistia; order Polypteriformes; family Polypteridae; genus Erpetoichthys; species Erpetoichthys calabaricus. The sequence continues at coordinate 39,277,484 of NC_041405.2, forward strand.
AGAAGAAAAAGAAGACACTTGGGAGTGGAATGACTTCCACCTTCTATTCAGGATAAAAAGGAAAGGTGCCGGTTTTAATCCTCGCCAGCATCTCTTGGATAAATTCAAATCTATTGATTAGCATGTGCTCCTCAAAAAAAAAAAGGGGGCATGACTCATGCTTATAAAAGAAGAAAGTTTTTTACAGTTTTACAGTTCTGTCTAATGTGGCATTTTAATTGTGCACCATGTCAAACAAATTATGTTTTTTGCTGTTACATTAAAAGGCTAATTGCTGATAAGTAAGTAAATACCCATAAACTATACATGCATATGTACACTTTTCACTTGTTCTTCCTGTTTTAGCTAAAAACAAACCTACCGTTTATATTTTAGAACTGATTTATATATTTTACTTTCACATGTCGTTAAAAAATGTCTTGAAGTTGAAACGACTATCAATGTCTCTTTTGACTTGAACATTTGAAGTGTTTATATTGTTTATAGTAATATAGTACTGCTACGCTTAAACTATACAGTACAAGGGTACAGCACACACTGTTACATCTTTCTGTTATTCACAATACAAATATTTTTGCAGTTAAAGGTATTGGGGCTGATGTAAATGATTTGGTGACGTAGATGAAGTGTGTGTGAGAGGGCAACATTGAAAAAGCTGGAAATCATTTCAAATGATGACAGACATCCATTACATTACAAAACTTAACTTCAGTGAATCAGGGAGGGATACAAATCACTCAATAAATTACTTTCTTCACAGTACCATAAGTCTTTTTAATAAATAAAATTTTAGATATTAAATTCCAGAAATGTAGAAGTTTTCATATGTTTCATGTAACCCTTTTAGATAAAAATTCATTATCAAACTGCTAGACGTGGTTAGCAAAGAACCTGTTTTTGAAGTGATGTGTATATTTTAGAATTTCTGTGTAAGTTTTTACTTTGTCTTGTCTACATTTGCTTGTTTAACTTAATTTTTCTTGCTATTGGATGCAACTAATAAAGCAAATGTCATATTGTCTCGTGTAACATCGACTTGATTAAAACCTTAACCTTTTTGAGTAATTTGCTCTGGCAGAGTCGAGACAACCTCATTCACTGTTTACAATGCGCCAGAGAAGAAAATTATACATGTAGAGTAATGGATTACTGCCATTGGTTTTTAATGGAAAAGGATAGTACTTGTCAAATGAAAAAGTGTTTGAAACTGAAGTGATATATGTACAGTATTTTTGGGTGTTGATCAGAGCATTAATTTTTTTTTTAAATGTCCTTTAAAATACACCTATCTAATATACTATAAGAGAAGAAATACATAAGTGAAGTTATAAGGCAAAAGAACAAATCTTTAATTACCCATCTGGTAAAAACGTAGGTTTTATTATTAATCAAGATTTTGTAATAAATGCAAATTTCAGTATAGGTCTGCTTTCTAACTGGATGAGTTTAAATGACATCTGTGAAAATAATTTTAAAAAAGACACTGTCAGAAACTTTATTTTGGAAAGATGTATTTGTAAACAGTTTCCCAAACAAATGAGTGCAACTATTTTTGTTCATATGCCAAGCCATTTAGGTGTTTAATTTCTTTAAAATCTGATCCAATGGAAAACTTGATGAATCAGAAAAAAGTGCTATTTTTTATACATTGTATTTCTTAAAATTGTTTGTAAGAATTTATTTTAAGATCAATAGAGATTAGCAAACTAAGGAATGCCATTTACTGCTTTTTAGGACAAACAAGACAGACAGCTATATTAAAAGTACATCTAAAATTTAAACAATGTCTTGTACGCTCATTACTAATTTAATAAAGGATGAAATTCGAAATTGGTATTGCTTAAGTAACTTAACAGAATCTAATAAGCATAATGAATGTTTTCAATTCAAAAATGGTTTAATAATTAAGGCTGAGCTTATGGTTTTCATTTCAGTTTGTATTAAGCAAGTTAAGATTTAAATTAAACTTTAAAATGTACATGCAGACACGTTTTTAATATACATTAAACAGAGTGTCCTATGATAAAAATGCTAAATGAACTTAATGCAAAATGTTGCCCTTTCTAAATGACAGGCAAAACCATGGAGGGGAGGATGCAATGTGTAAGCTAAGGTACCATTGTTTTGTTCTGGGTCTTAGCCAGTTTATGAATGAACAAATAAAAAGGTTGATTGTTATCTTTGGTTAAAATGTATTTCATTAAATGAACATGGAAAGAATGTGTGCATGACACATATAAGAATACAATGATATCATTGAAAATAAGTGAACTCTAAAGTGAATATCGCTACAAAAATCAGAAACTTCTTTAGCATTTATTTATATCAATTCTGTTGTCTGTGATTTTACAACCATTTCCACTTACAAAATATTTTGTGACTGTGATAGTCTCCAAAAGTATGAGAGTATTGAAGCCAATAGGAGAGGGAAAAAACAAGACACTGGCTGGAAATGGGAGGAGCTGAATTAGTTTCCGATGCCACACCCAGGGCTCTGCACAGAGGGGCAATTTTTTTAAACATGCTTAGCTGTCACTTGAAAACTTGCAATGATTTGACCAAGAAGACTGAAGATGAGTGATGCCTGGACATTGGAGCTCCAATACACATTGAACAAATTATTTCTCCTATACATAGGAGTCAACCAGAAAATCTGTAAAAAGTATAAAGTAAACAAAATACAAGTTAAGTGTTATTTTTAACATCTTAGACAACTATGCAACTATGTATAGCTTATTAGTTCACAGGTAAATGCAAGTCATCTTGGATATTGGACTTTTGAGAGGATGGCTTGGAGATACCAATCTTCTATGAGGGCTACATCTGCAGGAGATGCCAGCTGATAGGGACATTGAGCTCAAGGTTGCTGAACTGGAGAAGGAGTAGGCTGGCCTGAATTGTAGTAGAGAAATGATGGACCTGGCTGAGGTATTCTTTAGACAGGTTGTCTTAGCAAAGTGGCACAGGAGGAGACTCCAGACCAAACAGGTAGAGATAGGGGTCGCAGGCACAAGGTAAAGGGTGCACACTATACAAGGATATCAACCCCAGAATTGGAAGCGTCAAACCTTTTTCAGGTCCTTGTAGAGGAAACATGGAGGTAGGCAAGCATGATGAGCCCCAACAGGTCATCTCAAAACTAGTTCCCAGAAAAAGAGAGAGATAGGAGAAAGGTAGTCATAGTTGGGGACTCAATCATTAGTGGGACTGAAGCACAGGTTTGCTTCAGAGACAGAGAGCCTTGCATGGTGCGTTTCCTTCTGGGTGCACAGATGGGAGACCTACATGAAAGGGTTAATAGGCTCTAGGCCAGAGCTGGAATGGATATAGTTGTCATTATCTATGTTAGAACAAATGACATACATAAGGGTAGTGTGTCAGTTCTGTAATCCAATTTTAAAGATTTAGGTGCCAGACTGAGGAGCAGAACTAACAAGTCAGTCTTCTCTGAAGTTCTGACTTGGCCATGTGCCAGTCCAGACAAGATTGAGGAGATAAGAATGCTTAACGCGTGGCTCAAATCTTGGTGTAGAGTAGAAGGATATAGAATTATGGAGCATTGGGACTCCTTTTGGAATGGATGGGACCTGTTCTGCCACAACGGGTCACATCTGAACCAGAGGGGCAACAATGTATTGAGGAGGTGTATGAGTACGCTAGTTGAGGATTGTTTAAACTAGGGAAAAGGGGGCAGCCAATTTAGAATAGGCCCGGTTTAGAACTATACATGGAGAAACAAATAATGGTGTAGATATAAAAATGCATAGTAATGCAAATTCTAACCCATTTTCTAACATTTTCATGTAGAATAAGTAACACATTAAAAATAGTTTGCCTTAATGGTAGACGTATTAAAAATAAGGGAAGTGAGTTGGAGTTGTATGTAGCAGAGCATAATTATGATATTATAGCAATAATGGAAACCTGCTGAAATAACAAAGATATGGCTGAGTATAACATAGAGGGATAAACATTTTTTAGGAAGGACAGACAGAACAGAAAAGGAGTTGAGAGTGCTGTTTATGTCAAATAGAATTTAAATACAAGTCATCTTCAGCTGGACGATAAGCCCCATGTTAGTGAGGACAAGTGACTTCACCTGGAAAACATTAGGGAAAGAGGTCTTATTTTAGAAATGTGTTATAGACCACCCAATGCATACAGTAATTTCAAAACACATCTTTTTAGTAATATTAAGAAGGCAAGTTTACAGGGGAATATTATCGTCATGGTTACTTTAATTATCTGAATATTAACTGGGATAACCTTGCAAATGGCAGATCACAAGAGCAGGAGTTTGTAGAAGTAATCAGTGACTGTTTTTTTAACACAGTATTTTAAAGTGCCAAAGCGGGGCAAAGCTTCTCTGGATATTAATAATAATCAAGATAGAATTGAGGGTGTAGAGGTAATTGAACCACTAGGGTCAATTGACAATAATATAATATAGTTCTAAATGTTTTGTAAGAGTGAGGATGAAAAGAGTAAAATTGTTAAGTTTAACTTATATAGGGCAAATTTTGATCAGATGTGGCAAAGTCTAAGGAGGATAGACTGGGACAAGCTTTTAAGTGTGGAGACAGTCGAGGAGACAGTGGAACAGATTTAAAAATGTTTTACATGCAATGCAGGACAGGAACATAGTTAAATTTGGAATTAATAGGATATTTTAAAAATCCACAATGGGTTAATAAGGAGTTAAAAAAGAAGCTGCAAAGGAAAAAACAGCTTTATAAGGGATATAAGACTAATAACTCCAAAGTGAATCATATGGCGTATGACAAACCTGAGTTCAACCATTGAGAAGGATATTAATGAGGCTAAAAGATAGTTGGAGAGGAATATAGCAGATGTTTTGTCTTGGTAGACTAATACAGTTTATTATAATAATATATATATTACTGTACTTTCCCCTTTTATGTTATTAATGTGTAGCCTTAGTCTAAATGCCTCAAATCTCATAGACTTACCACTGTTTATAAGGTATTGTACTATATACCCTCTCTCCACTTTCCCTTCTACGTCTATAGCCTCGGGCAATTAGGTGTAATAAAATACAAGCAGGAGATAAGTTACACTTTAAATAATGTATTATGAATAATATTCATAAATAATAACACAAAGCAAAGTACAAGTGAACACTGGCAACCATACAACCTGATAAATGCTGATGTGTAGTTTCAGGCGGCACAAAGACCTGTTTGTTTCTTAAAATGTCTCTAGTTAAGATCTAGTCTCTAGTTAAATCATTTTTGGTTAGCTTTCTTCAGAACAGGCAGCATGCCTGTCTCAATATGACTGGCGAGTTGAGCTTCTCAGTGTGGTCTTTTTCAGTTCATGGTGTGTTAGATGCTCCTTCATCAGTTGTTATAAGAGAGAGAGGGTGGGGTAAAGCAAGATAAATTTATTGATCCTCTGTCCAAACCCTACAACTAATTGGGTGTCATGGTACTTAATGGCTTCAGGTAACTTTAGACCAATGGGGCACATAATGCCTTTTACACCTGACCTCAAAACCATTTCTTCAGCTGATGCTTGCCAGCTAGGTAGTTTGGCTTTCCTGTGTGGGTTGACTGAGAAAGACCTCCAGAGAATCACTTGCCAAACTGGTTTGAAGTACTTCGCCCAACTCTGTCGTAAAATTACAAAGAGACTCAGTCCTAAAAAGGGGGGGAGTTCATACCCATCAAACCATTGATGTTCTTATCAATGATAGACATTAGTGTTATAAGTTACAAATAAAGACATACAGGACATTTATCAACTTATATGCAAAATTTCACACCACAACAGCAGATAAGGTGAAAGATGACCCTAACAGATTCTTTAAGTATTTTAGTACTGAAAAAACAGTCAAGGAGGAGGTGAAGTGCATCAGAAAAAGTAAATGGTAATTAAAAATACAGAGAGTGAAATAGCAGATGCTCTAAACTTGCATTTTTCTGAGGTCTTCTCACATGAGGAAGAAGATAACCTCCCTGAGGTAAAAGGGTCTACTAAGGAAGTACTGAGTGATTTGGAAATTGTAGGGGGAGAAGTACTGCTTAGCTGTTCAGAAGCCATATAGAAGGCTAACAGAATGTTAGGTTATATAGCACATTGTATAGAGTACAAGTCCAAGGAGGTTATGCTCAAATTTTATAATACAGACTATACAGTTTTGGTCTTTAGGCTTCAAAAAATGACAAAGCAGTGCTGGACAAGTCCAGAGAAGACTGACTAGGCTGATTCCAGGGCTACAGGGGTTGAACTATGACAAAACATTAAAAGCCTTTTCAGTTGAAGCAATGTAAGATAAAGAAGAGATATGATTTAAATGTTTAAAATTATGAAGGGAATTAGTACAGTGGATCAAGACTGTTACTTTAAAATGAGTTCATCAAGAACACGGGAGCACAGCTATAAAGTTGGAAATTTGTTAAGGGTATTTTTTTACATTAACATTATGAAGGTTTTCTTCATGCAGAGAACCACATAAAGATGGAATAAGTTAACAAGTAGTGTGTTAGACAGTAGGACTTTAGGAATTTCAAAAACATGATGTAATTTTGGAAGAATTAAATGGATAGAACTGGCAAGCTTTGTTGGGCTGAATGGCCTGTTCTTGTTTCTTGATTGTTCTAATAATATGTGATTAATAGCTGATTCCAGTTGGAGGGGCTCAAACAGATATTGTGCAAAATAGGGGTACCGTTCAGGTATATTAATGAAAGCTGTGATGAAGAAATAAAATGTTTCCGATTTACAGTATAATTAGTAAAAAAATAAACCTAATAATGTTATTCTTGGTTTTTGTTTAACAAAATAATTCAATAAATTTTGAAAAAAAAATACAGGCTAATACTGTTATCTATACATATTAATAAAAGGCAAAGCCCTCACTGACTCACTGACTGACTGACTGACTGATTGACTGACTGACTCACTCATCACTAATTCTCGAACTTCCCGTGTAGGTGGAAGGCTGAAATTTGGCAGGCTCATTCCTTACAGCTTACTTACAAAAGTTAGCCAGGTTTCATTTCGAAATTCTACGCGTAATGGTCATAACTGGAACATATTTTTTGTCCATACACTGTAATGGAGGAGGCGGAGTCACGTATCGCGTCATCACGCCTCCTACGTAATCACGTGAACTAAAAACAAGGAAGAGATTTACAGTACGAGTCAAACGCGGGAACGAAGGTAAATGACGTTAATTTTTGACTGTCTTTTAATACTGTGTAACCATACATATTAACACATGTGCAATTAAACGTGTGCATTTACGGGGTGATTTCTCAGGCTTAAAAGCTCGCCTTTTACTAAAAAGGTAAATGCAAAACTATTTTCAATCAGTTTATTGAAACGCTCCCGTTAAGGATTGCAATAACATATTCGCGAGATAAAAGAACGAAGTAGGGGGAAATGAAGGAAGAGCCGCAAACAGCAAAAAATTAATTAAACAATTGAGAAGGGAGCGAGTGAAGCATACAAGCATGTTCATAAGGGAAACAAAGCACGGTGTAAAACGTAAGTTTAAATTAAGTTTATAGAAACGCTCCCGCTGCGGATTGCAATAACATATTCGCGAGATAAAAGTTTAATGAGAAGACATGAGGTATAAACGAACCACACGCCGTGGCGCAACGTTAGGGGCAACAGTTTCAACCATTCTATGATCTGCTTCTCGCAACTGAAAGACGGCACATGGCGGATGTTAGCCGACTTGCTGACCGCAACGTTAGGGGCTTCAACTCTGGCGCTGACGCCACATCTCAGTGCCAACAGTTTGCAGACTCTACTTAAAACACCCGCCTGCCTCACTGGACAGTTAAAAAGACCAATCAAACTAACGATGACATCAAGTATTACCCAATCAAAAGTAGGAAAGGAGGCATCTTCATAAAATGCGTGTGGAATGATTTGCATGAGACGCTGCTTTAAAAAAAATGATAAAAAAAATACGGGACAAATCCCGTCCAGTATTGATTCAAAACGGGACGCGCAATTTCATTCTCAAATGCGGCACGATTCCGTATTTTAAAGGACGGGTGGCAACCCTACAGTGCCAGGTAACCACCCATACAATCAGATTGTGATTCAGACTAGGAATGCCATGAATGTAATTACCCCGATCTACATACAAGGCGAAAGTCTTGCAACATTCAAAGATGATGGTTTGGGATAAGTACACCATACAACATAAAAGAGCTTATGAAGCCTTGAACCGAAAAAAGCAAGATCTCAGAGATCGTAAAAAAAAAAATAGGAGGTAATGTCGTTTTACTCGCTGTAGATTTTAGTCAAACATTACCAGTTATTCCACGAGGGAGACCAGCAGATGAACTCAACGCGTGTTTAAAATCCATGCTTCTCCCACGCTCGGTTATATGTCGCGTGTTCTCGGGTAGGTGCACCAAAAAATGTATACATTTAAGCATGTAATGGGCAAACAAAAAATGAGGTATACCCGAAGGCACTGCAGTAGTACTTAATCTAACTTTACTTCTTAAATGTTAATGTTTTACTGTTTAATAATTTATACGCTTCTTATATGTTGTTCAAATTCTTTTATCAAAATACCAGTGACAGCGCAATGCACGATAACATGGAGTGAATACACCATACGCATCCGCCCACGGCCGCCCTGGTGTGCGCAGATAGGAGTTGATTCTGCAATAAAATAAAATAAAGATAAAAAGAGTAATACAATCATCACCCATAAAGCGGATAGTAGACGTGACGTACTATATGTGTACCAGATTTCAAGTCAATAGGTGAAACGGTTTGCGAGCTACAGGTGATTTAAAATCCTGGACAGACACACAAATTGCCACGGTAGCAAATTACAGAAGAAGATTTTACTGTTTAATAATTTATATTTATATGAAATGTGCTTCTTATATATTACTTCATATTCTCATATCATAATGATGTTAATGTTTATATTGTTATTGAAACTGCATGTATGTGTGTATATGTATGTGTGTATATGTATGTATATATATATATATATATATATATATATATATATATATATATATATATATATATATATACATATATACTAGCAAAATACTTGCGCTTCGCAGCGGAGAAGTAGTGTGTTAAAGAGGTTATGAAAAAAAAAAGGAAACATTTTAAAAATAACGTAACATGATTGTCAATGTAATTGTGTTGTCATTGTTATAAGTGTTGCTGTCTTTTATATATATATATATATATATATATATATATATATATATATATATATATATATCATATACACACACACATAAACATTTATATACATATACATATATATACATATCTACATATACTCATCTACATATATATATACACACATACATAAACACACACATAAGACTTATTGACTGAAACGGGCTTTCACGAAAAAAGTTAGGGCTTTGCTACAGGATACACCCTCCACAAGTTAACCAAGTAAAAATAAAATATATATTTCTGTTTTATTTAAACCTTTTAAGTTCGTATGCATAGCCCCATTTGGCTGTTTAATTTTTTTTTTCTTTCTTCAGTAATATTTAATCTCCTTAAAGAAAAAGAACATATCCATTTTACTTTTTTTGTATCTCTGTAGTAATATTTTAGTGTAAAAGAATAACCAGTATTTAAACCTTTTATGTTACCTTATACATTTATTTTAAACAATGTTGAAAAATTAATAAGAAAGCTACATATTTTGGCAGCTGCTGCTTTCATTTTCAATGAAATGAAAAAAGCTCTCCAAGAGAAAACGTCAATGAAGAAGAAACAGTTTGCACTATCTAAAAATCAGAAACCCTCATTTATAAAAGTTTGCTGCAGATGACTTAACTGAAAATAAATGAATAGTTCCTATGTGTATAATACATATTTATCTATTTTACTTATGCCTTTATTCCACCAACTTACAACATCTGAGGTACAATTTGTTACATTACTTTTGTTTTTTGCAGCACAGGCAGGTGAAGTGACTTCCTCAGGGTCACACAGTGGTGTCAGTACCACGATTTGAACTGACAAGCTCCGGGTTTGCTGAAATATTACTGAAGAAAGAAAAAAAACGAAAACGGGCAAATGGGGCTATGCATACAGATGTCCATCCATCCATTATCCAACCTGCTATATCCTAAATACAGGAGCCAATAAGTAGCTATGTATATATACAGTATATATATATATATATATATATATATATATATACAGTATATATATATATATATATATACAGTATATATATATATATATATATATATATATATATATATATATATTTATATATATATATATATATACAGTATATATATATATATATATATATA
>NC_041405.2:39290287-39370287 GCF_900747795.2 Erpetoichthys calabaricus
TAGATATGTAAATTTGTATATGTGTATATATATATATATATATATATATAGATATGTGTATATGTAGATATGTATATAAGTATATATGTTTATGTATATATATGTTTACATAACCTCTTTAACACACTACTTCTCCGCTGCGAAGCGCGGGTATTTTGCTAGTCAAAAGATAATGCAAAAGGGCAGATTCTTCATTGGTTACTTTTCTAAATGCTATTTTTTTAATAAAATTTAGAATGGATTTACAGGTATAAAAAGAAATGAATTGAAAGTAGAGATGTGCAAGTTGTCCTTTTTTTAGGCCATCTGTCTGTGCGAGTAAAGAAAACGAACCCACATCCACCTGAATCTTTTTAAAATCATAAATTTAACGACCCAAGGTTACACAATTGGAAGTCAGACCCAACAATACATTTTATTTGGCATTTCTATACAATTCATTGCTACACTGTAGAAGTCGAAGCGGTGTATAGGGTACTAAATAAAGAAATTCCTACAGGAGACTATACAGAAAGGATTTTCCCATCCTATCATGGCCTTCAAGAAATGGCTAATGATAAGAAACAGTGTGGACTGCAGGGGGACCCCAAACTAGACAGGCACAGACACAAGTATAAAATAAACAAGAGGATTTATTGGGGGAAATTCTTTGCTGGTAAATGTTTCACACCACAGCCACAATCTATATATATAATTCACTAAGCCGCCGACAAGTAGCCACCCATGGAAAGCACGCCGGAAGGGGCGTGGATTCACTAAGCTGCCGACAACTCTAAGACCATTGGATACGACGACAACTTGCAGAGCCACGGCCACCAACTCGGACGTGATGACTGGGAAAAAACGCCGTCATTTATGTTCGTCTGTGCTACAGTACACACGCACCTCTGAGCCACGTTGACTTTTCGGTTACGACGCACGACCGCGTGCACCGTAGCAAACTGTTTTACACGCTACATACAGCAATTCGCATCCGCGACAAACATGCGTCTTCTTAGATGGTCCTGCAGGAACACGGAAGACGTTTCCCCGCTCACCAACACTCCTTTTTCCACGGCCCGCATCTACCCTCGCTCTCTAGGCATTCACACTGCCTGCTCATTTGCCAGGACGCAAAAACTCACCGACCACCCAGTTAGTCCCTTGTGTCTGTGCTAGGAGTCCACATGCACCTCTGAGCCACGTTGACTTTTCATTATTCTTTTCGGTTACGACACCCGACCGCGTCCACCATTGAAAACCATGAGAAAGGAACAACGAAGCCCCGCCCAGAAACTCTACCCCTCCTCCCACAATAATCGGGAACGCACCTCAGAGCACTGCCCGCCAACTCGAACAGCTCATCAAACACATACTCACTCGCTTTGCTCTGTGCTGCTGTCCAAATCCAGCTGTGAGCCACGTTGACTGTTCTTTTGCCCTCCATGGCTACCGCTTTAAATGTATTTCATGGAAACAACACTTCTTTCAATGTTATAGAAATTCCTGCATCAGGTTTGTTTCTATCAGTCGGGTTTTTTTGGAAAAATGTCATTGACGAAACTGTTGCTCTCAAACTTCGCAACATGGCTGTTGGCTTTGTTTGCCAACATTGGGATAACTTTGGCGACGTGGTGTCCGTTGTTGTTAATCACAGAGGCATTGTTATACAGTCTGCTCAACAATACGCTGACTACTTGAATATGTCCGGAGTCTATGGTGGCGAGGCAGAAATTGTGGTAATGTCCCAAATCCTTCCAGCTACTATCAGTATTTACTTCCAAGAATGTCCTCATGCCTCTCCTCGAGTTTACAATCCGGCCCAGCGTCTCTCCATATCCCTGCTCTTTAGCTGTCCTTTGGGTCATGGGCATTACAAGGTTCTCATGCCTCTCAAATACACACGTAATAACCTTCTGGTGACATCTTTTGACGCTGTCGGTATGTGCACACAGGGTGCACACCCACTTGCTCGCCACACTAATGTGACGTCACCTGCCCACTCTCCTCTTCCTGAAAAACATTTAAAGACACACTCCCCTGAACACACGCATTCCAGACAGGACTTTCAATGCACCTTTTGTTCCAAAAGCTTCCGAGTGCAGAGATATCTGAACGCACATTTAAAAAAAACAGAACACTAAACGAATTATGCAATGTGAACATTGCCAACAATGCTTCAAAACAACTTACGAACTCATTCCACTCTCACCTTCAATTGCACATTTTGTAACGAGGACTTCAAAGGTGAGATGGATCTCCACAACCATATGCAGATCCATTCAACACAATGTGCCGTTTGTTATGCCGCGGGTTCACTATTGTGTTGTATTTTGCTCTCTCCAGAGTTCCATCTTTTCATTCACTTATTGTTGTATTCTCAGACCAACCCGTTTTAGACAACTGTGTCTTTCCGGCACTGTTTAGCATTCAATAAATAATTATGCATGAGATTGAGCATTAACAGGTCTGTGATGCCCTTGGATGTCCCGTACTGCACGCGCACTACACTGAATGGATCAACCGGGGCTTGCATTTGTTCCCCACGAACGAGGAATTCCCAGGAAGTGCGGTTCATACGCTCGCACTGATTACGTCCCTACCCTTTGTACACCCCCCCCCCTTGCTACTACCATGGTCAGGTGACACAAAACACGGCGTCAATCCAGCTGTAAGCCGCATTGACTGTTCATTTGCCTTCCATGGTCACCGCTTCAAATGTATTTCATGGAAACAACATTTCTTTCAATGTTATACAGATTCCTGCATCAAGTAACTGCACGCGCGCTACACTGAATGGATCAACATGTGTCTACCCGGCGCAGAGAGGCGTGGGTAAGCCATTGAACCCCATTCGTGCTACAAACCGGGGAATTCCCAGTAAGTGCGAGTCATACGCTTGTACTGATTACGTCCCTGCCCTTTGTACACACCCACCTCCACCGCTACTACTGTGGTCGGGTGACTTGGTGGATTATATATAGAAAAGCAGCCAAAACCGCAAAGAACAATGAAAAGTCTACGGAACTCACAGGTGCATGTGGACTGTGCAAAGAGGAAAATGACTCAGGTGACGAGTTGGGGGTGGGCACATGAGCAGGCAGTGCATACTGCAGACTAGCATGACGGAGGGGGCAGAATGGGCGTCCTTCCCCTCTCCTCCCGTTCCACCCTCCGCGCCCATGTTACTTTTCTTGGTGATTTATTACATTGCCGATTTTTCAAATGTTAATTTTCTCCCTGTGCTTAAAAATCATTAAAAAAGCGGCCTGATTATGCAGCGTATGGTACGCCGCGGGTTGGCTAGTATAGTATAAAGCACACAACAACTCCCTCTTTCCTCCTCCACCATGCAAGCTTTGTCCACCTCCTTTATTTTACACCCAGAAGTATTTCCGGTGTTCTGAAGCTGTAGCTCTGAAGCACTTCTGGGTGAGGTGTAAGCCCGACAATGTAGGGCTCCCCTGTCCCTGTAGCACCCATGTAACCCAACAGAGCTGAATTGTTCCCACAACGACCTGTGGGAATCCAGGGTGCTGCTGCAAACCAGGGAGGCTGCCATCTAGCATTCTGGGGAAGACAATGCCATGTGCATGCTGTCTCTCCCATCCCTCCCAACTGAGTGCATCCCGGCTAGGTCAGGGTCTCAGCCATCCCTCACAACATTTAATGTTTTTAATAACTTCATTGAAATGGTGCAGTCAATATTATTTTTTTTCCACTTTCTAATTCCAATTATTGAAGCAGGGATGCAGAAAAGGTGGTGCCAAACCCAGCATGCAGCAGGTGCAAGACAGGAATAATCCCTGGTCAGGATGCCAGCACATTATAGAGTGAGCACACGCACAGTAGGGCCCTTTAAAAAAAACAATTTACCATACCTGCACATCTTTTGATTGTGTGTCATTAATTAAAAAAAAAAAAAACAGACATGGAAGCTTGGGAGAACTGGGAGGACCTTGAAACTCCCTCCATAAGGAAAGTAGTGGTGGTGGGAGTTAATGTCAGAATCCCACAGCCATGAGGAATCACCATTAAAAACTTTGTCACTGCGCAACCCCAAAGCTAAAATCACAATTTCTGATTTATTACACGTCTTAGACGTCTTTTAAAACGATTAACCCATTACTAAAACATCTGAATATTACACAATTCATACATTTTCTAACTTGCTTATAATATAAGAAACTTAATTTTTTCCAAAAATTCAATAAACAGACAAAAAGGTTTTCTGTCATTGTAATATTGTTAATAAAACTTGTGTATTTTTCATAATTTGAAAGTATTAAATGTGCTATTGTAAGTGAAGTTTAGGTTATATATGTAACTCTATATTACACATGATGTGGCATCATATATCATGTAAACATGTAGCAGTACGGATATGTCTCTAAAAAATGAAACTATTTTTAATGGTTTGTCTGCCAAGACCGCCACCTACATCATACACTCATAAATATCCAAATAATATTCAAATATCATCAGAAATAATTTTATGCAGTACTGAATAATTGTATTCAGCAACATTATATATTAGGTTAGAAACAGTAACAGGCGGATAACTAGTTTTCTAAATGAAGATTTAAAATTGTCCTGCCGCTTATATCTGTTGATATGCTAAACCCTAAATGTATGCAACATGGCAATCATTTTAATGTTTGAATTAAGTCAGATGTGTATTTAATAAATAGATTTCTTAAAACGTTGCACATTTTACAGTTACAACTTTTATTTTTTATTATTTGATATTAGGTTTTGAATTCACATGTCTGTTGTAACTCTCATGGGACTGGAACTCTAGATAGTATTTCTTTTGTATATCCATCCATCTTCATAACCTGTTTATCTGTGGAAGAGTTGTAGCGCAGCGGGAGCCTATCCTAGCCATCATTGGGCACAAGGCTTGATCGCTTGATCAATCCCTGGACAAGTGTACCAGCCCATTCCAGAGGCCTCATGTATAAACGGTGTGTACGCACAAAAATGTGCTCACATTGCGATGTATAAAAACTAAACTTGGCGTAAAGCTATGCACATTTTCATGCCATTTCTCCACTTGGTTTTCAAAACTGGCGGCACCCAGCGTCAAAGCAGTTCCTGTGTGGTTTCCCTTTATTTTTTAGATTCACATCCCTGACGTGGCTTTATCAAATACACTGAAATTAACCGCATATCATTAATTAGTTGAAGGCAGGAGTCCTCAGTCACGGTCCTGGAGGGCCACAGTGGCTGCAGGTTTTTGCTCCAACCCAGTTGCTTAATAAGAAGCACTTATTGCTCTGGTAACACTTCCGCTTCACTCCATCTTACTCGTTAAGATTTTGAACCCTTATTGCTTATTTTAGTCTTAAACAGCTGTATTCTTGGTTTTTAATTGCTCCAAATTAGCAATAACATGCAAATGACAAAAGAGTCCAGCATTTCTCCATTTAGCTTGTTTCCATTTAGCTTGCGCCCTGTTCAGGGATTGCTCCTGTCATGCACTGTATGCTTGCTGGGATTGGTGCAACCTTGGATAGATAGTATATGTTTAATTATTCCATCCATCCATCTACAAAGATATTTCAATGTTCCTTAAAAGTTTTGAAGAATCTGCGTTCTAAGCTTAACGATGGCGTAATGTCTGTTACAGAGCTGATCATGTGGTGATTGGTTACCTGGAGAAAGAAAAGGAAGGACATGAATTGAGGGTTAGTACATTTGAGAGAGACAGTACTGCTGCAATAAATTATTTCATCGAAGGTCGCGCATGGCACAGCAAGCATCTTGTGGGAGGCAGGAACAATCTGTGGACGGGGCGCCAGCTCATCGCTAATACTACGCCATCGTGTCCCCATGTTCAATACATGCTTTAACTCATATCATTATTAAAATGATATCAAGTATACATCTTAATATTTAAATTTTTCTGAGAGCTGCAATATCATGAATGTAATGTATTCTGTGTCCTGTTGGCGGAAGAGAACACCCATTTAAGAAGCATGTAGTGATTCACACACATAGAATACATAGAAAAACATATACCTCACAGGTGGCGCAGTGGTAGTGCTGCTGCTTTGCAGTAAGGAGACTGTGGAAGATTGTGGGTTCACTTCCCGGTTCCTCCCTGTGTGGAGAGCGCTTTGAGTACTGAGAAAAGCGCTATATAAATGTAATGAATTATTATTATTATTATATACAATACGAAGCATTTAACCAATGTTAGTCCTCAGGCAGTTGCATTCCTGTTCTTGAGGAAAGTATGCAATTTGCAAGCATCCTTCATCAATATTATTATAACTAGGTGTATTTCTATTGTTGTTTGAGATTCATTTCAATTTCAGAAAAATATTTACAGGAAGGGATGCTGTATCTGTTACCCTTTTTTATCATTTTAAAAAAACCTTCATTGCATGCCATTTTAATCAGAGCCATGTCTTTTAAAAAATAAAACATGACGACAGGGGCGGCACAGTGGGTAGTGCTGCTGCCTCTCAGTTAGGAGACCTGGGTTCGCTTCCCGGGTCCTCACTGCATGGAATTTGCATGTTCTCCCAGTGTCTGCGTGGATTTCCTCCGGGTGTTCCAAAAGACATACAGGTTAGGTGCATTGGCAATTCTAAATTGTCCTTAGTGTGTGCTTGGTGTGGGTGTGTGTGTGTGCCCTGCCCGGAGTTTGTTTCCTGCCTTGCACCCTGTGTTGGCTGGGATTGGCTCCAGCAGACCCCCGTGACCCTGTAGTTAGGATATAGCGGGTTGGATAATGGATGGATGGAAACATGATGACTTTGGCTATCTGAATTTGCTTTTGATAGCCTGTTGGAAATGGACATGTGTTAGCAAGTAATTAACAGTTATCTAGGGCAGAGATTCCCAGACTATTTGAAGCCAAGCACCCCCAAAATGTTGTATCACCAGGTCAGGACCCTCACTAATGTAAACCCAAAGCTGGACATTTTCTTGGATCTCAGTTACTTCTCACAGCAATCCCACAGCATGATTTTGGACAATAGCAACTCTGTGATTATAAGTAATTGTAATACTATATCAGACGGTTAATGAATTTATGATTAAATATCACACGATATCTCTAGGCTGAATATTCAACCTTGTTTCTTGGTATACCACCCCTAGGAATTGAAGTGTATTGATGTACCACCATTATTTAGGTCATAATTTTTAAGTACTGAATTCTTAAAAGGCACAACTAAACACAGCATTTCTTTAATCTTCACTCCCTAATATTGCATTTGGTAATTTTAACAAGGGATTATTAGTATTTTTTTGTGTGGGTCTGTACTTTTAAATTTTTCATGCATATGCCAAATGGTACCTTAATTAAGTAAATGTAATTTGATTTGATATGGAATAAAAAGAGGACTGTCGACATTTAAAATTTACAAAAAGTATATACATTTGAATCCAGATCAAAAGGTGCAGAAAAATAACTCACAAGTTATATACAAGTTGTGGTCAAAAGAACATAGAAATAACTCACAGATGGTGTCCATGTAAGTAAAATGGCAGGGCCTACTTGACTTGCTCCTGCAAATTGAAGAGACGTTCACACTTGTGAAACACGTTTTTGGGATCTGATTCCTAAAAACTGCATGCAGCATAGTCACCTGTATAAAATGATGTGAGTCCTTTGGATTCACCAATACGCTTGTGATTGTGATGCGTTACAATGCCCATCTGCTTTTTAGTGTAAAACTGTAACTGGCAAAGCCTGATCTGTGGCAGAGGCAGAAATATAAAATGGAAACCAATAATCAACACTTTTCACAATTAGTATATCATGGAAATGGTAATTGTAATTGAGGTAAATATATGACTAATTGTGCAACACTAGCTCATGCTGAAGAATTCAAAATCTCAGACCAAGGGCTGCTAATGCATTGCAGTTTATTACTGCATGACATGACACAAATCTTCAGCAACAATTAAATGCACACTAGCAATGCATTAACTGAATACTGAGAAAAGAAAATGAAATTATGACACACTTAAAAATGAACTGAAAAGTATCTTCCTTTATAATATATGCTTTACATAAAAGTAAAGCATATATTATAAAAATAAAGCTAAGAATTCCATCTTTCAAAATGTTTAAATCTAATAAACTAACAAAGTGTATCGAATGAAAAACAGACAAAAAAAATGAAAAAGCAGCCCAAATCAGAAAAATAAACAAGTGAGAAAGTGCCAGCCAATTCTTACGGCTATGTATACCCAACAGTAATGAAATAAAGCAAATGACATGAATGTTCTCATTAAGTATACTGAAACGACACTATCAGAAGTGTAAATGAAAAATGAATGAAATACTATTTGAGATCATTTCTACAATAGGGTAATGCCAAAACCTGAAGAACTGCTGTGGTTGTAAATGTACAGGAAATTAATGGCATGTTTTACCTCTGGAAAATTATCTTTCTAATTTTTAATATAAGTCCTAAATCTCAGAGCCGATAGCCTTTTGCAAAAGCCACTATGGCACTGTCAGGGGACTGAGACCTTTGAACTGAACATACTGTCTTTGTTGTGAATAAAGACTTCTTTCATCAAGTCTAAGATGCATTATTCAGAGGTGAATACAATGATGTGGTCAGAATGTTTGGCATAGCTTCATTATAAACTCTTTCCCTTTCACAGCAACATTAATCAATTTGTATTTATATCTGATTTTTACTGATTATCCCATATTTGATGACTTTCAGGAAAGCTTCCCAAGACACAGAAAATTTAATGACTCTAAACAAGCCCAAAGACTGAAAAAGGCATCAAATCGAAGCAGTCAATTAAGACTGGAGTTGCATCTGAGGAAATAGATTTAAGTTTTTCCAAACCATACACTAATGTAGCAAAAGAGACCTGAGCTGTAAGTGTCACACTGGGCTATAACAGAGCTGCCAGACTAGCCACTGTTCGTTCTGACATCCGAATCCTAATGGAAAACAATATGATACCAGAACATAAAGACAATGCAGAATATGATGCAGATAGAAATATTGATAATCAGGATGAGATAGGCAATTAAGTGAATGAGCAATAAAATAAAGTTTACAGGACCTAGACTTGGGCATAAAATGAACACAATTAGTGCAGTATTGGAAGATGTAAAAAATAATTTTAATATTCTATATCAAAAAGACTGGCATGTATCAAAAACTGGAAACTGGGGTAAACAATGCCTTAGCTGTACTATGCAAGATTAATTAACATTTTTAAAAATACAGTTCACCTGAAGAGTCAGGGAACTGTTTTTAACCCCAAGACAATAAAAGTTGTAAAAGCCACTAAATGTCAGTATTTTTCACTAAAATTAGTCAAAACACTATGTGAATAACCCAGAAATTGAATGAGCACATGGCTTCAGAGAGTTGGTGTTTTCCATGAACCTTCTTCATTAAATTGATAATACTAGTGAGAAAGGAAATAAACACTTTTGTTTGAAAGTAATCAGATTAGAATTTATCCTGATAAAGTACTGAGATTGCAAAAAAAGAAAACATTTTGAGAAACTAAAATGGAAGTAAAGAGCTATGGCCTTATGTATCCAGATAGACCGAAAGTCAGAATCAAGTTACATTTGTTTAACTCACTGAGGAAGCTAAGAACAACAACAATTTACTTCTTGTATAGCCTGACATTACACAAAGAATGCATAAATGGACTTTAACAGGCAATGTGTGTCAAAAAATGGGGTAAATACAATACACAAAAAAGAACACAAGTAATCCTCTTCAATGAGCTAGATGGCCAAACTATCCTTGCCACCTCAGAAATTCAGTACAATAGTACAGACTAGTAATTATGGACACTTAATGTAAAGTGTTACCAACTACTTTGATCTTGCATAGCGTACCTCACCAATTGCAGGCGCAATGCACCATGACAACTCTCAAGGCGAAATGCAAGAATAAATTATAGCACTCACTAAATACAGAACTATCACATATAAGACATAAAGATTTGTTAAAGACTTTTCTTTAGGCCGGCAAACAACTTGGCAGTAGAGCAATGGCACCAAGTACCACGTGAGGATACCAAAAAGAGAAACAGAATAGAGGTGGATTGGCAACAGTTTATAAATATCATATTACTTATATGTTAGTACAAATGACTAACAACAGAGATACAGTATGCACAGCTAATTAAAGGTCTTGAAACTTGCAGTCTTGAAGACTGAAAAAAGCTGTTGATATTTTTTCCAGATAAAAAGGGAAAATAAACTATTTTTTCTGAGAAAAGTCATTTGTTTTACTTACCATAACAGGTATTATTAACTCAAAATTATAACAATACTAGGAGGCTCCGCCTCCTGCTCGCTTTGCTCGCCAAACCTCGTGTTTAGTTTGAAATTGTTTCAATTTCATTATTTGCACTTTTACTTTAAAGCTTCAGTAAAAACAATATTTGGAATTTCCTTTTCTTCAAGATCACATTGAATTTTGATTCCGTTTTTGGAGATACACTGTAACAACACAATGTATAACTGCCCGTGAGTGAATATAGTTTATTTTTCTCTAATAAATAATCCGACTTTTTCTAATGTTTGTCCCTGTGATTTGTTAATTGTCATAACAAAAGCTATTCTCATGGGAAACTGTAAACATTTTAATACGAATGGCATATCAAGGACTCCCTTGATGTCTAATGTTATTCGTGCAATATATCCTACATTACCTTTCTTCTCACCGGTTAAAATTTGCAACGCTTCTCCATGATCAGAAATATACACCTGACCGAATTGTGTTTTCTTCGAAATTAAACTTGTCGTTGCTTTAATTGTTGCGGGAGCACAGATTCTCATAGCGTATGGTCCATTATTGTGTAAATCTATGTTTTGATCATTGAATGATGCGACTGCGAAAAGATAATTATAGACTCGT
This sequence comes from Erpetoichthys calabaricus, assembly GCF_900747795.2. NCBI lineage: Eukaryota > Metazoa > Chordata > Cladistia > Polypteriformes > Polypteridae > Erpetoichthys > Erpetoichthys calabaricus. The sequence continues at coordinate 39,301,141 of NC_041405.2, forward strand.
ATATTTTGCCTGTGGTGTTTGTGTATTCTGCGGTGGGCTTGCACCCTGCCCGGGGTTTGTTCCTGACTTGCGCCCTGTGCTGGCTGGGATTGGCTCCAGCAGACCCCCGTGACCCTGTTTTCAGCTATAGCGGGTTGGGAAATGACTGACTGACTGTTTGTGGATTTCACTTTCCCCAAACATCCAAACTTTTAATTCTCTTAGATACGCCTCCTCATTGTATAGAAACACTACTTTTCCCTGATGACAACGCGAATCAGACAATCTACAAGTCTCTGACTTAAACTTCAAAGCCTTACAATAGTTCCATACTTCTGATGTATCACCTATGTCCATATATTCTCTATTCGCCTTTCCGTTATTTCACCGAGTAATAATTTCTCTTTGTTAGTGCTAATGCGATCTTTACTATCATTTAATGATACTTTCGAATTTTTCTGCTTTTATATTCTGTACATTGCTCTGCATGTACTGTATATTGCGTCTACGTTTTTTGAATTCCACTGTTTTCATTATCTCTAACCTGCTCTGCTTGTGTTTCACAGCCTTGTTTTTGAACCTCTTTATGATGTTTTACTTTGTTTTCTAATCTTTGTCTTTTATTTCTGACCTCGCTCTGTCCTCCTATTTTTTCAGTTACACCTGGTCCTTGATGATTATTTTCCCTATTTTTGAGTAATAATTTCCGTTTGTTTGCACTAATACGATCTTTACATTCTTTTTTTTGATACATTCTGATTTTACTGCTTTCATATTCTTTAGCTTTCTCTGCATGTGTATCGCGCCATCATTTTTTTTTGAGCCTTTCAAATTCCATTGCTTTCATAATCTTATCTGCATTTTTTTCTCTCGAACGCTTTTGGGTCCCTTTTCTCCACGCTGCTCTTTCATCTTCGCTTAGTCATTGACGTTTCATCTAGAACTTATTGTCCTTATACACTTTATATGAGCTGAGAGCACAGGATCTGTGTCTGCTAAAAGCCTTTACACGACTGAGAGTTTTGATGACCGTGGTCTTATTTGAAAATGGTTGTAAGTAGTGCGTGACTTGAAAGAATCTCATGTTCAACGTCCCTGCGAGACAGTCCTGGGACAATCTCTTGGCACCAAGTTTCATGTTTAAGGTCCCCGCGAGACGGTCCGTGGCCGATCTTTTTCGTCTTGCGGGTTTTTTAAGTGTCTTCCAAGAAGATCACATCTCATCTCCCTGGTCTCCCTTTCAAGGTTTTTTTTTATAATAGAGAGATGTTATATTTAAACAGTATTACATACTAGTATTACCGGTAGATATTCTGCATTTTTTCTCTATCTTGACTCTATGTTAACACCATAGACTATGAATTAACATACATACATAGGATACTTGGATATGGATGTCATGGTGGCACAGTGGTAGTTCTGCTGCCTCACAGCAAGGAGTCTGGAATTCATATCCTGGGTCCTCTCAGAATACAGTATACATGTTCTCTCTGTGTCTTGGTGGTTTTCCTCCGGGTCCTCTTGTTCCCTTCCACAGTCCAAAGACATGCAGGTTAGGTGGATTGTTAATGGTAAATCAGTCTTAGTGTGTGTCTGTGTGTTCACTGTGCTATGGACTGGTGCCCTGTCCAGGGATTATGCCAGCCTTGTGCCTGATGTTTGTTGGGTATTGGTTCCAGCATCCCTACAACCCTGCTCAGGATAAAGCAAATTTAGAAAACGGTTGGATGAATATTCTATTTTGCCAACTATCACACACAGAAAACAAAACTGTGAAACTATTATTAGATTTTAAAACTATTAGCAACATTGAAAAAACACTGAATTATTTTTCATGTTCACAATAGGATATACTAATTATTGTTAGTATTAATTCTCATATCTGTAATATCCTTTTCTATTTTTTTCTATTTTATCTCTAAATGTCATTCCCTTTACTTCAGCTCCTTTAGAAACGTTTGATTAATTTTGGCTATTATTAGCACTACTATTACTAATAGTAATAAGACTCTGTCATAGTCTGTAATAGTATATTTTACGACTTTGAGAAATTATTTTAATATATATTGAATATATTTATAATATAGTAGCAAATGATACAGCTGTTATGTAAACCTATGTGAATGAAAAAGGTGTACGTAATGTGGCGGGCGGCTGGGGGCGGTACACAGCCAGGACACCTGGAAGGACTGGGAGAGGGACTACGCCTCCTCCGGACCACGAGAGTGCAGCAGCCCTGGTTTGTATGGGGACCACGGGAATGAAGCATGGAAGCTCAACCCTATAGGGGCCTGAGGTCACTGCCAGGGGGTACACATCCAGAGGTGCTGGCCGGAGGAAAACCAGGGACACCCAGAGTGCTTCCGGGTGCTTGTGCGGCACTTATGCCACACCAGAAAGTGCCGCAGGAAGCTCGTCAGGAGGCACCTGGAGCATGTCCGTGTGGACTTAAAAGGGGCCGCCTCCCTCCATTCATGAGCTGGAATCGGGTGGAAGAGGCAGAACCTTGGAGGAGAGGTGAAGAGGCCCAGACTGAGGTTGTGTGGTGCAGGGGCACCAGGTTGTGCGTGGTAGTGTAAATAGTTGTAAATATGAATAAACACATTGTGATGATTAAACCATTGGTGTCTGCCTGTCTGTGCCGAGGCTGGTCTCCACAGTACTTAGAAACAGAATGAAAAAAGGACAGAGAGATGAATGACTGCAATGAAGCTGGCAAATTTGAGGTCTAAAAGGCAAAAGGTTGTTAGCAAGTAAACAAAAAATTTAACATATGTACAAACTGAAGGGCAAAAGTAAAGGCCAAAAAATGGAGGAGATCATTACACGACATCCCGGTGAAAAATTTTGGTGCTTACTGCTTTGCATCTCTTTCTCCAGTTTTGTATTTTTTCTCATCTTTATCTTGAAAGCATTCCGTCTTTTCAGCATATTTCCTTGCTATACTGTGGTTCTTTGGACTATGGCTTAGTCATCACGCAGAGCTTCTGGTACAGCAGAAATTCACCAAAAAAAAAATCTTTTCAACATTAGCCTTAATCCATGTACTTATTCTACAAGATGTTTATTCATAATAAAAAAAGCAGAAAAGTCACTGCTCACTTGCAAAGAATGAAAATCTTTGTTACTTAGTTTTTTGTGCATCACTGGAACTACATTTTAATCTATATTCAGACAGGGGGCTCTGCACCCTGCTTGCTTCGCTCGCCAACCCCCACTTCGCAGCTCTGCCACTTATGGATGTACAACTTAAACAGATTGTTATTTTCATTGGAATTGTTACATATGCATAATAGAACTAACTATTTTACATTACAGCGAGTAATTAACCATAGTAAAAAATAGTAAAACATAATAAACTGAAAGAAAATTATGTTTTATGTTGCGTTAGAGGTATTCGTTGTGTTATACGTTTTTGTTCTGCTTGGCTTTGAAATTAACATGCAAATACTTTTTAAACTTACACTTTTACTGTAAAACGTAAGTAAAAAAATATTTGGAGTTAACTTTTCATCAATCAATCATTAGTCTCATTTCGTCTGAAGATTTTCTTTTATAATAGAGAGATAAATCATTTTTTTATTGAAAATCTTTTTCAATTAAATTTTTTTACTTACATTTTTTGTGCTTAATTCAGAAAAGCAAATATTTAGGGTTGTTTTAATAATGACCCTTCTGTCAATACTAGCTCAAGTGCAACAGTCCCATCAGCCATCTACACTACCACTCAGATAACTAGCAACTTCTCTGTTTTAATGAATCAAGAATTTTTTCTTTATGTGTATGATTGGATTTGATATTAACTATATATATATATATATATATATATATATATACAGTGGAACCTCGGTTCACGGCCATAATTCGTTCCAAAATTCTGGTCGTAAACCAATTTGGTCGTGAACCGAAGCAATTTCCCCCATAGGATTGTATGTAAATACAATTAATCCATTCCAGACCGTACGAACTGTATGTAAATATATATTTTTTTAAATTTTTAAGCACAAATATAGTTAGTTATACCATAGAATGCACAGCGTAATAGTAAACTAAATGTAAAAACATTGAATAACAGGGAAAACTAACACTGCAATAGTTCGCGCTATGGTGCTAGGAACCGCTCGCTAAAAACACTTTTTTTAATGAGTTTTAAGCACAGGGGAAAAAAATGAACATTTGAAAAATCCGTAATTTAATAAACCACCAAGAAAAGTAACATTGCAACAACGCAGGCTACGAACCGATCACTGTAAACAGAACTGAAAACAAAAACAAGCCTTCTCTACCTTATGCATCCCTCCCTCTCTCGCTCGCTCGCTCTCTCTCTCTCTGTTGCTAGCCTGGAGCACCTGTGTGTGTGCGCACCTCTCTCTCGCGCTCCTGTGTGTGTGTGCATCTGTCTCTCTCTCGCGCTGCCTGTGTGTGTGCGCATCTGTCTCTCTCTGGCGCTGCCTGTGTGTGTGCGCGGCTCTCTCTCTCTGCCTGTGTGTGTGTGCGGCTCTATCTCTCTCTCGCTGCCTGTGTGTTTGCGCGTCTCTCTCTCGCGTGCTGCCTGTGTGTGTGCGCGGCTCTCTCTCTCGCGCTGCCTGTATGTGTGTGTCTCGCGCTCTCATTCTCTGTCTTGCTCGCTGCACAGGAAATGCACAGTGAGAGACTGAACATGTACAAACCGAAAGAGAACTTGGCTTGTTCGTGGTCGTGAACCGAGGCAAAAGTTTGGCGTACTTTTTGGTCGTAAACCGATTTGCACATGTACCGAGACGTTCGTGAACCGAGGTTCCACTGTATATATAAAGAGAGAGAGAGAGATGTATTGTGATGTATACAGAGTACAATGAAATTCCTATCTGAATATCTGACCAACATGGAACAGACCAAATCTCACTTGGTTGGGTACATATAATACAATGTGATGCCTGTGTTTTCTCAGGTGGCATCTCCTTCTTGAAACTGGACATCAATAGTCAAGTTCAAGAATGGACAAGGATGAGGGAGCACACAAGTGGAAGACTTACTTAACAAAACAATAGTAGTGTTTACTCAAGACAGGGAGAATATAAAGTGCATTCCCAAAAGTGCAAACAGTGCAATGAATAAGTCATTGAGTAAATAAATAATCCATAAAATTGTGCCATAAAATCAAAGTCAGTATTCCATGGTATTTAAAATGCATACTCCAATAAAGGATAAAATCATCAAAATGGAAAGGTAAAATCACTAACGTTCTTCCTTCCTACTCTTTATTCATCCTTGTCAGAACCATGGGTATACCATGGACACAGCCTGCTGCATCCCCATTGATTCACCACCTCAGCCGGTACCCGCGTATGCCTGGAGCTGCTATCTCTGTCAGTTACTGCAACCGTCGGGGCACTGTGTCCTCTCCCAGATGCTGCTACTTCAGGCCCCAATTTTTTCATCAGCTCTCATGGCCTCTCTCCCTCGTACCAGCTCCTTTTTGAGCTTATCAACTGTCGATAGCATATGCACCTTTCAGAGTTCACCCATCTCACCATCCTGCTGTTCTTACACTAATCAGCAGTTTGGATGCAGTTCAGGTTTTCTTCTTTCATTTACCTCTCCCACACTCAGCGATTGCTTTCCCATTCCATTTCTGTAGCCATAGGTTTGAAGTGTGCCACTGTGATCTGTATAATTTATTCCAAATTATGCATTATACTATTAGGCAATAAAGCTGAAATCATACAAACCAACTGACAGGGTGAAACAACAGGGAGACAGATAAAAACACATGAAAGATATTTTTAAAAAATGCTTATGTGACATATTTGCTGATTAATATACAGTATATGGCCAAGTTCACAGTCTTCAGAAGCCATGAGTGATTAGAGCAGGTGGTATTTTGATTTGAGAGGAGGACAGCTCAAGTGGCCGTTACCCATACTTTTGCAAGTTTTATAAAAAGTTCACTAGTTATGCAAAATATATGAGTATTTGTTTTGGTAAGAAACCACTGAGAAGTCAGAAGCAGTCTAAACAACACCTTGCACTCTGCCACTGAATTGAATGTGTATTCATCAGCATTCCCCGCTGAAAGACTAGATGATGGTTGTACTGTTCCAATGGCTTCTCTTATTATTATACTACATTATATATTGAGAGTGAAAGCTGCATTTTAAAGCAAGTAAAATTATTTATATATAAATATAAAATCTTTTTGTGCCATATTTCTCTTGTCTGATTATTTCTGCCATGGTTACTAAAGGGATGTGTATAAGGCTCTGGTCTATTCTGCATTCAATAAAGAACACAATTCCAGGGAGCATGAGCCTTCTGATGGAGTCAGTTTTATTCTCTTGCCCTTGCACTCACACCATTCCCTTTGATTCTAAAGTAGCATTTATCTGGTTGTTTCTGTCTGCCACACAAGCATCTCCTTCCATAGATATATTTTTGCAAAACTGACGCTAAATTTCATTTCACATGTAATTTGGCATCCACAAATATAACTAAAGAGGGAGTTTTGAAGTTTTAAAAACTTTTTCAAGTACTAAAAAAAGAAACATTGCTCCTTAAGGCTTTGACAACTCCATTCACCCCTTTTTGATCCATATATTTCTCAGAAGAGGGGAGAGTTCCAACATACATGACACAAGTGCCTGACAATATCACTCTTGATTAGACTTTTGACCCAGGTGCCTTGATTTTTCAAACAGAAGACAGTTACATTTAGTGATTTGTTCAGTATCACTATGTGAGTTAATAGTAGGGATTGAACTGGTAGCCTAGAAGTTTGGAGTTCAATGCATGTATAAGTCACTTCTTCAATGTGTGTGAAAAAAAAACAAAAAATAGCAAATAGTAATCATAATACTCAAGCTGTACATCAGTCATTATTACTCCTAATATATGCATATATTAGCCAAAGTCTGGATCCTGCCTTACTCCAAAGTCTATTCGGTGAGGCTCTAACTAATCCACCACTGCATAGTGGAGAAAGAAAAAAAAATGAAAGAATTCTTAAATTTAAAAATATGTTCAGATAATGTTTTTTTTCCTTAAACATGAACACAACTAATTTGGCTACAAATCAGAAATAAAAAATTAAAATAACACTGTCTTGGGCCAAGTCACTGGTACAAATGAAAAGCTGGTCAATACAGACAAGTAATCACACACATGTGCAGAGCTTCTTTTTCAGTATGAGTTAGAATTAAACTTCTTAAGAAAAACTACTTTGCTCTTCCTAAGTCACTAGCTATGGTGACAGTCAAAGACACATAGCAGAATAATTAAAAAAAAACTATTTGCTATTTCTTGCACTTGACATCTTTAAAGGTGACTCTCTCAGCATGCGTCTTTACCCCCACTTTGTGCACCTCACACTTGCACTTCCTTTTCATTGCAGCACCAAAGCCAAAGTGACCAATCAGATTGCTCTGAGGGACTGGACACACAGACCTTACTTTATATTAAATAAAACATTTATTTAGGTTGTCTGTTTTAGCACCAATAATAAATTAAAGCTACAGGTAAATGATTCACAGTCTAGGCTAGATGTGGTTCTGCAACAAGGCTATAAACACGTAGCTATAAATCTAAATTCCTCATAGAAAATATGACTATGGGGTGGCACGATGGCGCAGTGGTAGCGCTGCTGCCTCGTAGTTAGGAGACCCGGGTTCGCTTCCCGGGTCCACCCTGCGTGGAGTTTGCATGTTCTCCCCGTGTCTGTGTTGGTTTCCTCCCACAGTCCAAAGACATGCAGGTTAGGTGCATTGGCGATCCTAAATTGTCCCTAGTGTGTGTGCTTGGTGTGTTGGTGAGTATGTCCTGCGGTGGGTTGGTGCCCTGCCTAGGGTTTGTTTCCTGCCTTGCGCCCTGTGTTGGCTGGGATTGGCTCCAGCAGACCCCCGTGACCCTGTAGTTAGGATATAGCGGGTTGGATAATGGATGGATGGAAATATGACTATGCTAAGGGTGTGGGAAATCAATATACTGTCTTGTTTAGGCACAAACATATTTAGAAATATGTTTAAGAATGTAATATTTATATGGAGAGTAACTTCAAACCCCTCAAGTCCATCATGAATAGCCTCCTTGCAGAGGAACAATGTTTTCAGCATAAACCAAGGGATTAAGGACATTCCTGTTGTGTATATTTTGTTGAGGATGTATCAGCAAAGCATGAAAATGCAAGTAATACTCATTTACATATTTACATTTTAAAACCCATAGCAGGTATCACATAATTTTTTAATGTTTATAGATTGTCATCAAAAGAAAAATATGAAGATGTGGATAAATGTATACAACAAGTTATGCATGGATTAAAAAATATTCATTTTTTCATGTAGAATAAAACCGCAAAATAAATTAACAATATTGATTTTACACTTTAATTGATATTACAAGTATAATTGATTGCACTCAGTGTGGAATTCTCATGTGACCAGTATGAATGACACTGCCACTTGTGCTTCAATTACTACTAATTAACATAATATACTTTTTTAAGCATGGCTTTCAATGAGTAAGAAGACCAGATGGCCCAATTAAAATGGACATTGATGTCCTGTTTATTTTCTTATCATTTAATAGTTGACTCCAGATGCATCCTTACTATTTCTTTTACTTGAATGCGTCCAAAAAAAAATTAAATAATTTTAAAGTGCTTTCTAATTTGGATGGATCCTGTTATTCGATACAGATGAAGAAAAACACCTGTATTCATTTAAACAAATCAAATAGCACAGTTTACTACAAATAGAGATCAATCATGAAGTATTCACGATTCATGTAATTTTCACCTTCTTTATGATATGTACACAGATTTTGGTGCATTATTTAAACCATACTGTAGTTTACAGTATACTGCTTTCAAGTTTTAACAGCTGTGAACAGCCTTTAAATATTAATGGAAAATTAGACTGTGCTTCCTCTTCAAACACCACTTAACATTTACATCAGGACACTTAATGTGCTTATCAGTGAGGCTAATTGCTAAATATTGCAAAATTGTATTCATGTTTATATTAGTGCAACACAAACCGATTTAATTCATTTATTTTAGAATGTGTTGTTTAAAATTATATATTTTTATTTATGTGTCAGTCCTTTGAGGTTAGACTTACAATGATGCTTTCCATTACATGTGAATTTATTTGTACTATTTCTGGTATTTTTGTAAAGGTAATAATTTTAATTCATCTATCTATTTACTTTACACTTGAGTAAATGAGTAGTACCGGTGCATGGCATAAACTTACCCTAGACTTGGCATCAGATATATTTGATTTCAAAATAATGAATGAAATATTAGCAATTCAAGCTAAAATGGGATAAAGTATTTGAATTGAAAAACCAGCCCACAATAGAGTAATCTTTTATGTTTTATCAACTCTAATGATAAATAAAGCAAAATTTCAGTATTTACATTTTCACAAACCATAAGTGTTCACAGCAAAATAAATATTGGACCGCTATAATAGCACAGATCATACTGATGTGAATAAATGAATAGATAGATAGATAGATAGATAGATAGATAGATAGATAGATAGATAGATAGATAGATAGATAGATAGATAGATAGATAGATAGATAGATAGATAGATAAACACAACCCTAATTCCAAAAAAGATGGGACAGTATGTAAAATGCTAATAAAAGCAAACAGTGAGTGATTTTTAAAATTTATTCACCCTGTACTGTATTGAAAACACTATAACAACACATTATTTAATATTTTATGCTGTGTATTTTTTTGTTATTTTAAAAATATACACACATCTCAAATGTAATGACTGCAATATGCTCCAAAAGAGTTGAGATAGTCAAATGTTTACCACTGTGTAATATCCCCATTTATTTAAATTACACTTATTAAGCACTGAAGACACAAGTTTGTTATGTTTAGCAAGCAGAATTTTCATGCAGGTCTTTAGCTGTGTAATATTTGGGGGCCTTTGTTGCTGTATTTTGCACTTTTTAATGCACCACGCATTCTCAGATGGAGAAAAACAGGTCAGGACTGCAGGCAGGCCAGTCTAGCCACCAGAACTCCACTTATGCAGTCATGCACTTGTCATCTAGATAGAATGTTTTTTTGGTTCTGCCCCCTGGAAAATGCAGGGATGTCCTTGGAAAAGATGGTGTCCTGATGACGGCATATGTTGCTCCAAAATGTGCACATATCTTTCTGCATTAATGTTGTCCTCACAGATATGAAGATAACCCATTCTATGGGCACTAATACACCCCCATACCATGGCAGACGTAAGCTTTGAAGATGGCCACTGATAACCACTTGGATGGTCCTTTTTCTCTTCAGCATGGACAATACATAGTCTGTTTTTTTCAGGAATTATTTGAAATGTTAAAGTGTCTGACCACCAAACACAATCCCACAGTGCTAGTTTGCATCTCAAATGAGACTGATCAAAGAGAGATTGGCAGCGCTTCTGGACAGTGTTGATGTATGGCTTTTGCATTTTATATTAAAGCCTTGAACTGCATCTGTGGATACAGTGGTGAAATATGTTGACTGACAAAGGCTGGCATATGTATCCCTGAGCCCACGTAATGATAACCATTACCGGCACAGGATGGATTTTAAGACATAGATGTCCTATGGATTGGAGATTGTGCACATTCCAAAGTGTTTTTCAGGTTTGTCCTGTACACATAGTAATGTAACCAGATTCCTTGAATCTTTTAACTATATCATGAACTGTAGAAGGTGAAATACCCAAAATCCCAACAATTTGTCTTTGGAGAATGTTGTTCTCAGAGTTCTGGATTATTCATTTACACATCTGTTGGCAAATTGGCTAAACTTGACCATTCCTTGCTCTTGAAGAACTGGAGGCATCCTATACAGTATTCTATAACATCCGTTTAACAACATGTTTTCACATCATCTTCTTATTTTAATTTCAATTTCAGAATAAGAGTATATCTTCAAAAACAATGCAGTTGATTAAGAAAAGTATGAAATACATTGCCTTTATTCCGTTTTTGTTTGATAGATAGATAGATAGATAGATAGATAGATAGATAGATAGATAGATAGATAGATAGATAGATAGATAGATAGATAGATAGATAGATAGATAGATAGATAGATAGATAGATAGATAGATAGATAGATACTTTATTAATCCCAGGGGGAAATTCACATTTTGAATGCAAGTCAAAGTAAATTTAACTGGTAAGTATATACACATACCTATATATTTGTGTGTGTGAGAATATACTAATATATACTATAAAGTCACAATCTCTTTTACCCTCAAAGATTTATAATGTAAATCAAAAGTAAAATATACATATGTAAAGCCCTTACATAAGCACCACTTAAGAAAAAAATGACAGCTTGCTTTTGCGTGCCATGGCTCACTAGCACATTTGCATGTGTTTGTCATATTTCTTCTGAGCCATGCCATCTGCCAGAGGTGGCATTTTCATGGCTGTTTACCCTGACTCCCGCCAAGGAATCATCTGCCACTGCCTAATGCTGCCTGAAAAAAAGGGATTAAGATGGTAATGCAACTGAGACTATTGATAATTTGGTGTAATTGGGAAGAAATGAAGATAAATGAGGCTGAGTATGGAGAGGCAATTAGTTCAGCAGGCTCTGCAGCTGTGCTTCTGGCCACGATCCCCTGGCCGCTTCCTCAACAAGGTACATGCAAATTCTAGATAATGACAAATGTGTTATCTAAAGCCCTTATAGTATTGAAAACTTTCAGCTGAAGTTGAGATATATTGTGCATTCTGTTAGAAGTGAGCACCTAAATTAATGCATCTGCAAAGACAGTTATTGTTTTAGAGAACAGTGGGTTATTGTATACAATTTATCTTTAGTTAATAGTGAATTTTTACCTGCATTTGAATATATTAAAAGAGCAGATGGTGTAAAAGACATTTTATACAATAAAACATATGCACAGCAGTAACATGTAAACTTAAACCGCTATTATGTTTTCAGCATGGGTTGACCAGATGTGCAATCAAAACCAATATTTCAACTAAAGTGGCTTTAAAAATTGTAAGAAAACAGTGCTCCACAACTTTTTTTAGGATGCTTATAGGTTAATGGTCCATATCACAGAGATATAATATTCATGTCTCATTTTATCTCTTAGCAATCTTTGACGTAAGTATATAGAATAGTACTAACAGCTTAGTATTGATGTCTCTGCTGATTAATAACAGTTTGTTCTAAGTTATCCTTTCTTTGGTAACACTTTAGGTACACAAAAATGCACTTATTATTAATTACCGCTGTATAACAAGATTTTAAATTAGGCTTCTTTTAAAACACCTATAAATCATCAGTACATAGATACTGTGCAGCGTGAGCATATTGGCATGATGGTAAAATTATTTGTTAATATAAAGGATTCACAGGTCTTATACTAACTTGTGTAATATCAAGAGAAATGTGACTCATTTAAGCCACCTCAGACCACTCCCAAGTTACATTTTCTTAGCAGGTCACCTTGCAGATGAATAAAACATTTTACTGGTGCTTTGTATGTGTTATGAAGATCCAAAGAAGCCTTTGTTAAGGTCTAATTTTTGGGATTAATAAAGTATGTATCTATCTATCTATCTATCTATCTATCTATCTATCTATCTATCTATCTATCTATCTATCTATCTATCTATCTATCTATCTATCTATCTATCTATCTATCTATCTATCTATCTAATTACCTAAGAGTAAATGAGCATTAGATGCATTTTTGCAGATCTTTGTAGACACGGAACACACCTGAAATGCATGTGTTCCAAATAACAATATATGATTTAGCCTATACAGCTCCCGGTACCTCATTCCTAGATAAAAAAAGGCTTGAGCTTTTTGCAGTTTCTGTGGCAGTGGGGGGGATGGGATATCAGGCTGCTTGCTGCTTGTGCTTATCGACATATTTACAACACAAAAGACAGCGATGGAGAGGTGTGAATGGATTTAAGGTGGACCGGGTTTACAAGTTCTTTCGTAGGCTTTGGTAATTCTGGTATTAAAGAATTGTAGGATTTCTTCTCCTTATTAAATTAAACCATGAAGGAATTTTAAATAAGTGGTAAAATTCACACATTCCTGTACTGAAATTCAAGCCTTGAAATATTACCCTTACATTCCCAAACTGTGTGGTTTCTAAACTTCGGTTATGCAATTATGCTATCCATGGAAATATCAAAACTTAAAGATGACAAGAGGCAGTCATGACAGAGTACAATTATAACAAACTAAACTTATTGTCTAGTTGGTAAAGTAAACTTTTTTCCCCACTTTTACAGTGAAGGAATGGTGTTCAGTAATGGCCCACTTCTCATTTCTTGTAGCACTTTGGGATACATGGACATAAGAGTTTTTTTTTTTCATATTCACAAAGGATGTACAGAAAAGCTTCCACAGGTATTTAACAGTCTGCGATAGGGTAGGGATGGGTCTAATATGTCAAGTCAGGGTAGATTTTGCACTGATTTAACTATAGAATGATGTCTCTGCTCAAGTACATCAGATTTTCCAGAAACAGTATTGAGTAAAATGGGACACAAACTATTCTCATACTGTTCCCATTTTCAAAAAAGGAAAGTCTTCCAAGCCACCAATCATAATGCACTGTTCCTGCCAGGTATGCTTTTTAGTATTTTATACCTATTAAGCTGGCATTTTCTTGATGCTGTCTGCATTTAATCTATTTGTCACAGCTTCTGACCATATGGTTCATTGACAGTTTTGTTTACTTTGCTGTATACATGGCTGATTATGTTTGATGTTGCTACAAGTTTTCAAACATTTAATTTGCAGCAATTGCGCTGTCAACTTTCAATACCTTCATGCAATTTATGAGATGATTGTTTACTTTAAATATGTAGAAAGTTAGGATTTACTTTTGGTATCTTGTTTCTGTTTGTTTTGTGTTAGTTTAGTATCACTTTAATAATCTGCATATACCTCCACTGCATTTGTAGTTAAGTTTTTGTACTTCTGCCTTTGCGATACGTACTTCATTCTTGGTTATGGTCTCTTTAATCTTGTATGGCTTAAGAGGCAAAGCAATTTTTGTGGTCTTTCAACTACTAGTTCTCTTAGGCTTAGCATGAAAGTCTCTAGGAATTTTATAATCAGTAATTTCTCACTGTTAAACAACTTTCACTTTAGCACAACTTTCTTTTCTTTTTCTTGTTCCTCCAGCAGTGGTGACAGTATTTTCTGGTGGATCTCATCAGCCTGTGCAGCCTTGTAATATGAAGATTTTTAATCACCAATGTGACCACAGGCACATAAATCAGCCCAGTTTCAAAATGCTGGTGGCACAACTTTCTCAGTGGAGGGTTACCCACCAAGCTTAGGAATATCTCAAAGTGTGGATTCCATCTTTTAGAAGAATCTTCAGTTTAAGGCAACCTTTCCCAACCACTGTTGAGAGCAGAATGAGCAACATCTTGCCAGAAACCTTTTGAGGCCACCAGGAAGAACTCTAAGTGACCTCAACAAACTCTTCCTTTACAAGGACTTTTAATTTGGTCACTGCTGCTGCAGATAGCACAGTTTTGGCCTGTTGGTATGTCATGGTCAAATCTGAAAACATCCTTGGAAGAACTGCATAGAAAGCCTGCTTCTATAACTAGGATCCTATGAATTTCCCATTATAGGCAATGATCATCTTTTATGCCAAAGCAGTTTGTCACTGCCTCCACTACTTAGAATATACACCATGATCTTGACCCTCCATTTAAAATAAGCTCCTAAAAATTAGGTGAGAGTTAACCTGTTGCCCAGAAGATGCTTCACCTGCTTGTTATCAAGCTAATACCAGATGCACTTATCAGCAGTCTTTGAAGATGAGGGTATGTACTGGGAGTCCAAAGTAATTCAAACAGCTGCACAAAACTGTGGTGAAAAGATAGCACAATGATCACAAACCTTGTACCTACTAGTGGGCACCAAAAATAAGAAAATCTTCCAATATGAAGAAAGATGCCTTCTGTTCAATTTTACCAAAAGGATTTTCAAATTTGATCTTGATGTAACATCAGGCCAAGCTAATGGCAGCTCCAGCAGTGACTGAAGCAAAGCTCTCTATCTGTAGCTCTGTGTAGAACACACAACAAGATGGTTAAGGGAGAGTTAGGAATGCTGAACGGAGATTATGGGAGTGTCTTGGTTAACACACCTCTTCTGTGTCTGTTCTGTGAAGGGCAGATCCAGACCAAAATGAACCAAGTGAGGTGGTTTGGACATATAGTTAACATTTCCTCAAGTGTTTTTCATAGGAGGTCTACCAGGAAATGCTCACCAGTAGTAGATAAAGGACATGTGGGAAGGATTAGATCTCTAGTGTGGCCTGGTAGAGTTATAGACTTTTTCATGGCATATAGACACAAGTAGTTTGATTTCAAAATAAGTAAATATCTGTTTAGAATTATATACAGTATACTTCATGCATTTGGCAAGAGGAACTATCAGTCAAAGCAGAAAAGCATGATGGATTATTATTTTAGAAGAACACTACAGCAATAAATCAAAGTTGTTTCAGCAAAAATAAGTGAGTTCAAAAACATATTTATAGGAATGGAACTACATGTGCTGCCATCCCAAATGACAAAAACTGTGCCAGGTTTTTAATGGCCCAGCCAAGGCAACACAGATGCCATCAATTCCTCCAGGGCTCTTCCTCTCACGGGTGTATTAATTAGAGTTAAACTGTACCTGCTATTTATTAATTCAAATTTCCTTGCATACCTTATGTATTTTTTATTTTTCCCTAGTTTAGATTACAAAGTTCTAAGAATAACTTGAAATGCAACTATGAAACAAATTGAATAAAGAAAAGGATGCTAGAGGGAGTAACAGATTGCAAACTCAACTCAAACTGACAGTTTGCTGACACAGAATGACTAAAGGTCTATGTTGCCAATTTGCAACTCTAAATAATAACAATAGCTTGTTTCTAAATGAGTTTGTTTTAATTAAAGAAGTCTGCATTTAAACCTTTGAAATACATGCTGATATCAATATAAATACAATTTTAGATACAACTATTACAATGAAAGCAAAATGTATTTAAACTAGGGAGAAATAATAAAAATATATTAACCAGGTTGGTACAATACCATTCAGCTTTTTCAGAAATTTTTAATACAGTATAATTTAGATGTAGTTGGGGAGTCACAAAGACCAGCCTCTTTGGCCAACTAACAAAAGCAAAGAATTTCTTGGGTCAGAAATGGAAGAATGATACTCGATGTGTAACAAACAGAAAACTACACATGAGCTTTTGCAATTTAAGTTGGAAAAGATCAAACTTATGTAAAACCTGCTCAGCTATATACTGTATATCATTGAGAAATTTCTGACAGCTTGACAAAGTCAATAAAGCTACTCTGTTGTGGCAAACATTTTCTGCTGTAGTGTATTAAGTAACCTGTTTTTTCAGATTTTATCATTTCTTCCCTTTCTTTTGTTATATATTTTAATATAATCAAAGGTTATGATTTTAAAACTAAAATTAAAAGCTAAGCTTGTTATCTTTCTGCTAACAGTGGCTTAAAATAACAAGGAAGAAAATGTAATTAAAATGTAATCAAAGTGAAATATATTATTCATATATACCGTATATACTTGCGTTTAAGTTCTCCCGCAGATAAGTCGGGGCTTGATTTTACCATATAATTTCTGGTATTTTATAATGTCGGTCATATAAGTTGAATGCGGAAAACTGACGCTATTGGTCCAAGAAATTATGATATGCTAACACCCACCCGAGAGAGTAACCTCAGAGCATACTGCCTTTTTTTTCTATGTATTGTGCCCACACAGTAGTACCTGAACTATTCCAAAGCGGCATTTGCGCTGTTTTGTGTTTCTCACACCCTCATACACCTTTATCATAAGAGTATCCCTTAATTACGATGGAGAGTTCAATCAGAAGAAAATATTAAGATGGTTTTAAATTAAATGTCATTGAAATGGCGAAAGAAATTGGTAAGTGCAATGCTGTCATAAAATTCGTTGGAGGAAGTAAGAAGATGTAAAAATAAAAAAATTAAGTCTCGCATTTTTGAATGGGCGAATAAGTCGGGGTCTGATTTTATGATCAATTTTTCGGGTTTCAAGACTCAACTTATACGCGAGTATATATGGTAGCTTAAAAATGATGTGCTGAAAATGATTACTAAGTTTTTTGATTGAGCTATCAAAAAACAATTTCAGTAAAATGTCCTAGATCCTCATTTATAAAATCTTGCTTTGGTCAGATTTAGTCAGATTTATAAAACTATGTACGACGTGCAATGCCAAGTTCATTTTCATGTACAAGTTTTTAGTGAATCTGCATTACTTCCCATCTGCAACTACAGTATGTATGGCTTACAAAATGCTGTTTCTGAATATTAGTAATCTAATCACCATATAAACATGGTCTTCACTGCAAACCATGGGAGAACAGAGGAAATAAAACATCACTAAATATGAACCTCAGGTGTTACAGACATGTGCCAAATTTAAAGTGTGGCCAGAGGAGCCTAGTGCTGATCAGATGCACTTTGTTACTAAAATAAGTCTCAAAAAAATATACTTTTTCCTACATTGTTGAGGTCAGAGTTCATGTAAATATGTTAATAATCAATGAATTAGGTGAATGGTAATGTTTTGGTAATGCTACTGCTTCGTAGTAAGGAGTCCAGGGGTTGTGCCCTTGTGTGGAGTTTGCATGAATCTGTGTTGATTTACTCCAGTCCAAAGACATGCAGGTTAGGGGAATTATAGATGCAAAATCATCCCCTGATGTGCCTGTGTGTGTTCACTTTGCGATCACTTGGCAGTCTGTCCTTGTTCTGGTACAGCATGTTGGTGGTATGTGATGTTGGCGTTTTTTAAGGAAAAAAAATGGGCAGTGCGTCTCAGGCTCTGTGGGTGTGCATGGTTTCAGAGATGAGCTGGCGCTGAGTGTTCAGTATAAAGGTGAGCTGATTGCTTGATTTGGTCAGTTGTTCCACATCATCATACTGTACATCGGATCATAATTGGGATGCGCACCCACTGAGGTATAAGGAAGGGCCTGTAGAGAGTGAGGATAAAAAGAATTGTAAAGTGAGTTTGAATGACCCAGTTATGAGGAAGAAAGAATCGGGAGTGTGAGCCAGCACTATGGTGAGGTGTCAGGCGGTCAACGGTTCTGCAAGGGAACACGGGGAATGGCTCTCCATGGGGGGATCATCCCCAGCTGAGTTTTACAGAGGAGCAGGGAGAGATCAGGTGTATTTCTAGGGCTCAGAATGCCCTGGCAGATGCTGAAGGATGGTGAGAGCCAGAGAGGCTGACTGCAGCTGTTGGCATCTCAGCCCGTGCTGGGCTCATAGCATGTGATTTTTAAAAAAGGACCTGATTCTGGCTGATATGTTTTAATTATATTTTTTAATTAATATTATTAAAAGCAAATGACATTCCATACAATCAATTCAAACTTGCCAAAACTAAATTCAATTCAATCCCCACCCAAGAGAAAAAAGGAAGACCAACAGCCTGAGTAAAATTTAAGAGTAGAATAGAGGGAACAGAATAATTTTCCTCAATATACATGCTTGTTGTAAAATGTTACTGATTAGATCCTGACAGGTTTAAGTTTTGAACAGATCCTCTAAGTGAGAAATCGATTTTTTCCAATTTCAAACAGTATATAGCATCAGTTACACACTGACTTAAAAGGCTAGGATTCTTCCAGTTGAGCAAGATAAGTTTTCGTGCTAGTAGTGAAGTAAAGGCAATTACAGTTTGTGTCCTCCACTTTAAGCCCATCTGGGAGATGGGTGAGCGAGGAGAGATGAGAGTATGAGAGAGAGAAAGACAGAGACAGAGCATTGACCAAAGAATTTTAAAGGCAATTCTGACTTTTAATTTAATCCTTGGTTTTAATAGATTATTGATTGATTGATTATTAATTCTAACTTACACATGAAGCAAAATCATTATCTGGATTTAATGATGGATTATTTATTTATGAAGATTTTACACTTTACATTTTGAACACTTTGGTGATAAATGAAAGGGTAAAGCACTTTTGCAACAACATCCTGTTGTTATGTGTCCTCATTTGTCCTAGTCCATCTTGAACTATGACTATCGATGTCCCGGATTCAAGAAAGACATAATACCAGCTGGAGGTACCTATGGCTTCACAATGGGTTATTCCTTTCTACGACTCTAAACAAGTTTAGAGGATAGATCAATGAATACTATAGTGCCCTGCCCAAAGCCCTAGAGAGAGAGTAGAATTTGCACATAGGTCCACGTGGGTGTACTCTAGTTTCCTCCCACAGTACAAAGACAGGTGGTTTAGGTGAACTGGTGATACTAAATCATTCCCTGATGTATGTGTGTGCATGTGTGTGTTCACCCTGCATTAGGCTGGAAGCCTATCCAGAGATTGTTCCTCTCTGTTCCTGCTGCTAGCTGGGATAGGCATCATCTACCCTCATTCCCTACAAAAGTGGGTTTAGAGGATGAACGGATCAACAAATATTATAATCTATTTTCCTTAACCAACTCCATTTGCACATTGCCAGTCCATAAAACAGACAGAGAAATACTGAGTGTATAATCAAACAGGGGTGTGGCAGTCTAAAACAATGTTCTTATCATATGTCAAATGTGTAATCTGTCTCTTTGATGAAGTAAATAAATCTCTCTATTATAAAAAAAAAAATCCTGGAAAGTAAAAGCAGGTCGACGAGACGTGATCTTCTCGGAAATTCTCGGAAGTTCTCGGAAGACACTTAAAAGACCCGCGAAATGCAAACAATATCAAATAAGAGCACGGAACACTCAGTCATGTAAAGGCACATAGCACACACAGATCCTGTGCTCTCAGCACATATAAAGCATATTAGAACAATACGTTAAGCAAAGATGAAAGAGCAGCGTGGAGAAAAGAGACCCAAAAGCGTTGGAGAAAAAAAAGGCAGATAGATTATGAAGGCAGTGGAATTCGAAAGGCTCAAACAAACGATGGTGCGATACACATGCAGAGAAAGATAAAGAATATGAAAGCAGTAAAATCTGAAAGTACTGTAGCGTACCAGCCAGGTTGAAGCCTTTTTTGTTTTAGGTGACTGTTAGGTCCGATTGAGGGAGGGCGGAGTAGAGCACGGAAAGACTGATAGCAGCACGACAGCAGCAGCTCGACAGCAGATGATCCGACAGCACCTTCTTAGCATGTGTTCAGCCTCCCCCACCTTGACAACGCGAGCAGCATTATACGTCCTGAGAAAGAGATTTAACCACGCCCGGGGCCGGAAATAAAGGACAAGTATTGTTTTTACAATGTCACGTGATACAAGGCAGTGAGACATCGTTTAAAACAAGTCCACGGACATCTAACCTAGCAGTTGTTGGATTGCTGTTGCCAGACACACTTCATGTGCGCCCAGCTCTTAAAACAACGGCAAGAGACAAGCAAAACACGCAGCTCACCAGCAGCAAAAAGCCTGCAGATGATCAGACTGCTTCCCCTTAGCGTGCGTTCAGCCAACCTAACTCTCAAAACCCCCCCACCCCCACCCCCTTCACAACGCGAGCGACAGAGATGCGAAGTGGCAAAAGGACAGCTGCTGTACAGGCTTTGAAATGATCGGGCAGCGAGACAAGCAGAACAGGCAGCTCGCCTGTGATCCGAAGGCATCTCCTTAGTGTGCGTTCAGCCGCACCCCCTTCACAACGCAAGCAGAGTTATACGTCCTGCAAGAAAGAGATGTAACCACGCCTGGGGCCGGAAATAAAGTATTGTATTTACAAAAGTTTTAAAATAAAAGAGAAAATAATGCATATGTAACAATTCCCATGAAACTAACAATCTCTTTAAATTGTATATGCGGTAAACCAAACCCGTGGGTGGGCGAACGAAGCGAGCAGGGGACGGAGCCCCCTAGTAACCTAAAACTTTCAAGTCAGATAAATAAGTTGCACCCAAATGTTAAGCTATGTGTGTATTTTCTATTTTGTTAAAATGTGAAAATGCTAATTTTGCCACAATTAAAATATGTAGACAAAATTAAAAATAATGCTTTATGTCATTTATATATCATTATTGGCATTTATGTACTTTTTTGTAATTCCAAAGTTTTATACTTATTGCATATTGTACATTTATATTATGAGTAAATCAGCTTATCAGCCAATCATCACCATGAGCCAAAAAATCATTGCGATCCCTAAAAACCTGCTGCTTGTGTATCTGTGATTGGCGATATCCTCCAAAAGAGCTAAAGCTGCCATTGCCAGTTTCATCATACAAGACAAGAGCATACCTTTTGTATAGACAAAAGATAGGCCAAACACCAGAGCAATAAACATTAAGTGTATGAAGTGTATGCACTAGGCATCATTTCCAAAACTGAAGACAGCTAAATTGAAAGAACATGTCAGTTAACTGTAACATAATTCATTCAAGAAGATAGGAATGTGGCTGACACATCACTAAAATATACAATTAAAAGAGATATTCTGTTCACTTTGTTGTCCTGCTGCCTGGAATTGGTAAAATGACAATACCAAAAAATCTATGTAGGACTTACACAGGGACAAAATAAGTTGTAATGTTAGGCAATTTTTCATGGCAAGTTTGTGTTTTGTAAATCACGACTTTTGTGTAAGAAATGACATGAGCATATTTACAATTGTAAGTATGTTTTATACATTAGGTCCCTACACTTTTAAAGTTAAATGTTAATAACAATAAAAAAAAGATTTATCAAGCTTGCTCAGAGACTGATTATAAAATCTGGAAAATTGAGAAATTAAAACACATTGTCACCTGAAGGCAGAAGAAAAGGCAAGAATCTCTGTAAGGGTACTATAGGATTTTAAAACCTATTTTTATTACTTATGGTTTAACTGTATTGCAAAAGTTATAACTTAGATAACAAAGAAGACAGCTTATAGCATTTATTATTATATTCATATAATCTTGATTCATTGTATATATTAGGGACACTACTTTTAATAACTCCTAATTCTGGAAAAACTCCTCTCACCAAAACCTTTTGTTCCTGGTATGTAAGCCAATTCTGCACCCATCTACACATTTTACTCAAGACTAAGTTCTTGTGTGGTACCGTTTTAACAAGATAAACTACAGTATATCATATGCACCTCTCTGGTCATTGTTATTTAATCATGATGAATGCATTGAAAATATGAAGGGTTATCTTTTCAGTTGCAAAAACCTCATAGGAGCAAAAGATTAACATGTAATAGATTTCAAAATGCTCAAAAACATTGATGTGGTAGGCTAGTCCATTTTCTCATATTATATACAGTAATCCCTTGCTATATTGCGCTTCGACTTTCACAGCTTCACTTTATCGCGGATTTTATATGTAAGCATATTTAAATATATATCGTGGATTTTTTGCTGGTTAGCGGATTTCTGTGCACAATGGGTCTTTTAATTTCTGGTACATGCTTCCTCAGTTGGTTTGCCCAGTTGATTTCATACAAGGGACGCTATTGGCAGATGGCTGAGAAGCTACCCAATCAGAGCATGTACAGTGGTGTGAAAAACTATTTGCCCCCTTCCTGATTTCTTATTCTTTTGCATGTTTGTCACACAAAATGTTTCTGATCATCAAACACATTTAACCATTAGTCAAACATAACACAAGTAAACACAAAATGCAGTTTTTAAATGATGGTTTTTATTATTTAGGGAGAAAAAAAATCCAAACCTACATGGCCCTGTGTGAAAAAGTAATTGCCCCCTGAACCTAATAACTGGTTGGGCCACCCTTAGCAGCAATAACTGCAATCAAGCGTTTGCGATAACTTGCAATGAGTCTTTTACAGCGCTCTGGAGGAATTTTGGCCCACTCATCTTTGCAAAATTGTTGTAATTCAGCTTTATTTGAGGGTTTTCTAGCATGAACCGCCTTTTTAAGGTCATGCCATAGCATCTCAATTGGATTCAGGTCAGGACTTTGACTAGGCCACTCCAAAGTCTTCATTTTGTTTTTCTTCAGCCATTCAGAGGTGGATTTGCTGGTGTGTTTTGGGTCATTGTCCTGTTGCAGCACCCAAGATCGCTTCAGCTTGAGTTGACGAACAGATGGCCGGACATTCTCCTTCAGGATTTTTTGGTAGACAGTAGAATTCATGGTTCCATCTATCACAGCAAGCCTTCCAGGTCCTGAAGCAGCAAAACAACCCCAGACCATCACACTACCACCACCATATTTTACTGTTGGTATGATGTTCTTTTTCTGAAATGCTGTGTTCCTTTTACGCCAGATGTAACGGGACATTTGCCTTCCAAAAAGTTCAACTTTTGTCTCATCAGTCCACAAGGTATTTTCCCAAAAGTCTTGGCAATCATTGAGATGTTTCTTAGCAAAATTGAGACGAGCCCTAATGTTCTTTTTGCTTAACAGTGGTTTGCGTCTTGGAAATCTGCCATGCAGGCCGTTTTTGCCCAGTCTCTTTCTTATGGTGGAGTCGTGAACACTGACCTTAATTGAGGCAAGTGAGGCCTGCAGTTCTTTAGACGTTGTCCTGGGGTCTTTTGTGACCTCTCGGATGAGTCGTCTCTGCGCTCTTGGGGTAATTTTGGTCGGCCGGCCACTCCTGGGAAGGTTCACCACTGTTCCATGTTTTTGCCATTTGTGGATAATGGCTCTCACTGTGGTTCGCTGGAGTCCCAAAGCTTTAGAAATGGCTTTATAACCTTTACCAGACTGATAGATCTCAATTACTTCTGTTCTCATTTGTTCCTGAATTTCTTTGGATCTTGGCATGATGTCTAGCTTTTGAGGTGCTTTTGGTCTACTTCTCTGTGTCAGGCAGCTCCTATTTAAGTGATTTCTTGATTGAAACAAGTGTGGCAGTAATCAGGCCTGGGGGTGGCTACGGAAATTGAAGTCAGGTGCGATACACCACAGTTAGGTTATTTTTTAACAAGGGGGCAATTACTTTTTCACACAGGGCCATGTAGGTTTGGATTTTTTTTCTCCCTAAATAATAAACACCATCATTTAAAAACTGCATTTTGTGTTTACTTGTGTTATATTTGACTAATGGTTAAATGTGTTTGATGATCAGAAACATTTTGTGTGACAAACATGCAAAAGAATAAGAAATCAGGAAGGGGGCAAATAGTTTTTCACACCACTGTATTATGTATTAAATAAAACTCCTCAACTATATTGTGAGCACAGGGGCTGTTCGCACCCCTAGAGGATACAGCCGCTCCTCAAAAAACGCTGAAAGATTACCTTCACATTGCTCTCTTCCTTGCTGGGCTTACATATGGCTGCTTTGTCAAGCGATATGCTTCCCGCACTGTGCTTCGCATACTTAAAAGATCAAACAGCACGTACTGATTTTTGATTGTTTGTTTTTCTCTCTCTCTCGCTCTGACATTCTCTGCTCCTGGCGGAGGGGGTTTGAGCAGGGGGGCTGTTCGCACCCCTAGACTATACGGACACTCGTCTAAAAATGCTGAAAGATTACCTTCACATTGCCCCCTTCTGTGCAGCTGCTTTGTCAAGCGACATGCTTCCCGCATGGTGCTTCACATACTTAAAAGCTCGAAGGGCACGTATTGATTTTTGATTGTTTGTTTTTCTCTGTCTCTCTGTTCGCACACTGGCCTAGAGGATACGGATGCTCCTCTAAAAAATGCTGAAAGACTATCTTCACATTTCTCCCTTCCTTGCAGCTGCTTTGATCGGCGGTGCTTCGCATACTTAAAAGCCAAACAGCCCTATTGATTTTTGTTTGCTTTTTTTTCTCTCTCTCTCTCTCTGACATGCTCTCCTTTGAAGAGGAAGATATATTTGCATTCTTTTAATTATGAGACAGAACTGTCATCTGTCTTGTCATGGAGCACGTTTAAACTTTTGAAAAAGAGACAAATGTTTGTTTGCAGTGTTTGAATAAAGTTCCTGTCTCTCTACAACCTCCTGTGTTTCTGTGCAAATCTGTGACCCAAGCATGACAATATAAAAATAACCATATAAACATATGGTTTCTACTTCGCGGATTTTCACCTTTCGCGGGGGGTTCTGGAACGCAACCCCCGTGTAAAGGCACATAGCACACACAGATCCTGTGCTCTCAGCACGTATAAAGCGTATAAGAACAATACGTTAAGCAAAGATGAAAGATGAAAGAGCAGCATGGAGAAAAGAGACCCAAAAGCGTTGGAGAGAAAAAAAGGCAGATAAGAGATTATGAAGGCAGTGGAATTCGAAAGGCTCAAACAAATGATGGCGCGATACACATGCAGAGAAAGGTAAAGAATATGAAAGCAGTAAAATTCGAAAGTATTGTAGCGTCCCAGCCAGGTTGAAGCCTTTTTTGTTTTAAGTGACTGTTAGGTCCGATTGAGGGAGGGCGGAGTAGAGCACGGAAGACTGATAGCAGCACGACAGCAGCAGAAAGACAGCAGATGATCCGACAGCAACCCCTGTGATCGAGGAGGGATTACTGTATATATATATATATGAGGGGGGACCCAAAAATAACTGGAAATATTTTAAAAACGTGTTTAATTTCATTTTCTGTACAAACTACAATTAGTCTCCTTCAAAGTACTCTCCATTGGCGGAAATACACTTATCTAACCGTTTGTTCCATTGTTCGAAACATTTTTTAAATTCGTCTGAAGTCATGCCCATTAATGCTCTGGTCGTTTCTTGTTTTACCTCTTCGACGTCAGCAAAACGCCTTCCTTTCAAGTCTTTTTTCATCCGAGGGAACAAAAAGAAATCACACGGAGCTAAATCCGGTGAGTAGGGTGGGTGGTTCAGGGTTGTCATACCGTTTCTTGCCAAAAATTGGCGAATGCTGAAAGCAGTGTGAAATGGAGCGTTGTCATGATGAAAGAACCAATCGCCCGACTCCCATAAATCAGGGCGTTTCCTTCTCACACTGTTGCGCAAAACTACTTTTACAAAAAAATTCACTGAACACAAGCACAATCTTCCAGACTGATGGCACTTGGCAGACTGACTTGTGAGGAGTGTAACTAGATCGCCCTAGCGGCACAACCACATACTACAGGTACCAACCTAACAACAACAAAATTCCGGTTATTTTTGGGTCCCCACTCGTATATATATATATATATATATATATATATATATATATATATATATATATATATATATATATATATATACATACAACTTCAGGTCCTGCCACATTTATTTTGTTTCTTCCATAACATTTAACAGTAAACAAATGCAGCCCAACTGCATGTGAATGTTGGACCTCAATAATGTGACTGCACTTCCACAACTGGGAGAAGCATTGAAAGCTTCTACCAGTAAAACAACAGGTTCAAAACTTCATCAAGAATCAGCATCTATCTTTTTCCACTTATTAAATTTAATTTTACTACTGTTTAAATGATATATTGATTTATTTTATTTTATATAAACTCTTATTATATCATAGTTTGTGAATGTCACATGTGGAAAAAAGTGCAAGCGTACTGTCACCAAAACAAATGTATGTATGCATGTAGATACCATAAATATTATCTTTGAGAAACAATACCATATATACAAAATATACAAACATAATTTTTTTAGTAACATGAATAAGCTTCAGTGGTCATGGGGAAAATTAAAAGAAAAAAACATAAACTAAATTAACTAAGTACCTAATGAAAAGTTACACATTGCCACCTCATTTTCTTCATGAATATTTCATAAACAAAACCCTGTAATACTGTGGGTAATATATATTTTTTATATAATGAACTTTAAGTTAATGTATATAATATTTTATCCTTCACTAATCCTTACCATACCATACTTCATACAAAGTTGATGTATAATATTTTATGCTTTACTAAGAATATGTAATGTACTATGAAATGTAAGAACATCTCTTGCATTGATTTAATATTATTTGATGGTAATATTATAATGAAACTGTGAATCTAAGCATCTAAAATATATCATAAGTGGTTGCTCTAGAATTATTTTACTTTTCTCTTTTTCCTTTTTAAGAATGTGATTGTCCTTATAATAGTAAAAGGTAATAAACTAGCATAATAACGTGCAAAGGTTCAAAGACTTGTGCACATCTGTAAAACCGGTTACACACCAGATATAATGAAAATTAAAAATGACAAAGGTTAACACAGCCACATTCACATCCTGATTATGGTCATTACATGTCTGGAGTTTGCATGATCTTTATGTGATTTTCCTTTCACTTACTCAAAAACAGTTCCATATAGTCTTATTGAGAATGATTCATTTTAGCTTCCAGATTTCATTGTTGTTTTACTTTATGGTTGAATAAGGGTGTTAGCACTGCTAGTCAGTCTAAGTGCACAGAAATACAGCTGAGGTCACTTTCTGTTTGATGCTGTATGACCTGGCTTTTGACCCATGCAATACTGTGCTGGACTCTAAATTGTTTTGGAAAACAGATAGGTGACTTAAAAAAATGGAAACACACTTGTAGAAGTACTGTTGAAACTAAAGAAAATTGTTACAATAGAATGAATTATGTACATAAAAACAAAACAGAAACAACACTGGACACAAGGTAATAATAAGTTAATAGTGACCCTATAACTTATAAACATATATGATCAGGGTACGAGTCAATTAACCAAGTGGAATGACAAGCCACCTGCATAAGACTATGGGGTGGCATGCAGTTTTGAATAATGACGGAGGCATGTGATACAATTGGAGTGAAGTTATGAATTGCACATGCTTTTGTGTGAAAGTTTGTTTTAGTTTAAGTTAGTGTGAGCTTGTAAAGTATGTTAATTTTTATTCCATAGGTCTCTTTTTCTGATGTTTGGTATAGGCCTTCTTATATAGTTGGATAAATAGTTGTTCAATCATTTGTTTATTTAG
Organism: Erpetoichthys calabaricus; assembly: GCF_900747795.2. Lineage (NCBI taxonomy): Eukaryota > Metazoa > Chordata > Cladistia > Polypteriformes > Polypteridae > Erpetoichthys > Erpetoichthys calabaricus. Next base: position 39,328,978 of record NC_041405.2, read on the forward strand.
TTTACCAACTTCTGCTGTATGAAGATCCCTTTGAATTTTTAAATGCACTATGCCTCTCGACATCTGCCAAGTGTTATTACTAACATTCCAGATGAATGCAATCTGCCTAGAACTCCCCCGTCTCCCACCCTATCCCATACAGTCTTTTGAGAGCACACATTCTGTCTCTCCTCTTTTTAAGCGCCATATCAAACAGATATGCACACATTGAAAGCTGAACAATCCCAAAACGATTAATCCAATCAAGAGTCTGAGGGATGAGGAGGGGCAAGTATATCTAGGCTGCACTAGGTGTAAAGAAGAAACTCAATTCAGGTGATGAATGGTTCACCACAGTTCCCACTCATGCATACACCAAAATGGGGAAATTTAATTCGTAAACATATTTATACCACTTTAAAACAAAAATCCCTATAAACGTATAACATTTGACAGCCTTTGGAGACAGGGGCATTGAAGCAGAAAACTAAATTTACATTAATGTGGCAAAGTAAGTACATCCCATTGATTTTTTTGTTTTTTTCAAAATATTTGTACAGGCAAACATGAGCTCTAAATGCAAACAGTGCCTACAAATAAAGGTGATATATCATTGTTATTAATCAATTAATTCATCTCGTAGCGAGGAGTCTGGGGGTCATGTCTTGGGTGCTCCATGTGTAGAATTGCACATGAGTCCACATTGGCGTTCTACAGTTTCCACCCACAATCCAAAGACATGTGAATTAGGTGAACTGGCAATGCTAAATCTTTCCCTGATGTATTTGTGTTCGCATGTGGCGCTCTCTCCAGAGATTGTTATTGCCTGTGCCTGCAAGTAGCTGGGAAAGGCTTCAGCCAGATAAAAGGATGAATGGATCAACAAATACTATAATCTTTCTTCCTAAAGCAGCTCTTACTTCCTCATTGCCAATCCTTAAAATAAAGAAATACTTAGCACAATTGCAATCATAGGTTAGTTCACTGTTTTGTATTTAGGTTGAGAAAGGTTATTTCACCCTGAATTTGTTTTATATAGTACTTTTCTCTTTTAACTGTTCTAAAGATTCTCCTGTTGGCAAATATATCCTCTGTCAGAAGATCCTCCAGTCAGAATGAATGACTGAAATGATAGTACATGTGGCTGCAGCTTATACCTGCCTGTACAAACAGTGGCACGGTGGTCTGAGCAAATCAACATCACACATCATCACACTGTGACATCCATCCATCCATCCATTATCCAACCCACTATAACAATATATTTAAAAAACAAAATGTGATATCTGACTTTTTGATAAAGCAAAAAAATAATAGAAAATGCTCCAACTTTCAAAACAGTTGACTAAGTCACACCTGAATATTATATGCATACATTTTCTAGAAAATTAAGGAATCCCTTGTTTTGCCACAATTAAAATATGCAGAAAAACAAATTTAAAAATACGCTTTATATCATTTAAATATCGGTAATGGTATTTGTGTCCCTTTTATAATGATGGCGGATTTATAACCTGATTCAAACTTCCCAGAACTGTTATCTTGGAATTGTGTGCTGAACTGGAGCTTGTAGTAGTAGCCAAAAATTTTTGGCAGTGATACAAATGTGTTTTGCAAACTTTGCAGCTTCAGTTTTTGTGATGGCAATTCACATTGTTTTTAAATATTGCACAGAGCGATCACATGCATATTAATTAATTGAAAAGAGCTTCATTAGCATAAAAAGTTAACTTAATCACAAGAACCCATTTTCACTTATTTTGGCCCTTGTACAAAATGATCAGCTAAAAGTGTTCAGCAAGCGTCAGGACCACCTCCTCTTGAGGAGTCAGCTACTGAATCGTATTGCCACCAGTGCAGAGTTTGCTCAGTATTGGCAGCAGGTGGGTATCAGTGCATCTGCACGCACAGTGAGGTGAAGACTTTCGGACAACGGCCTTGTGTCATGAAGGGCTGCAAAGAAGCCACTTCTTTCCAAGAAAAACATCAAGGACAGACTGAAATTCTGCAGAAAGTACAAGGATTGGATTTACTGGTGTAAAGTTGTTTTTCCAGATGAATCCTCCTTCCAACTGTTTGGGACATCTGGAAAATCGATTGTCCAGAGAACAAAAAGGTGAATGCTACCATGAGTCCTGTGTTGTTCCAACAGTAAAGCATCCTGAGACAATTCATGTGTGGGGTCACAATTCTACCCAAGACCACTGCCATAAATAAAGAATCTTATCAAAATGTCCTCCAAGAACAACTTCTCCCAATAATCCAGGCACAGTTTGGTGATGATCTCTGCATTTTCCAGCATGTAGTAGCACCATGTCACTAGGCAAAAGTGATAACAAAGTAACTCAGAGATCATAAAATTGAAAGTTTGGACTCGTGGACAGGCAACTCCCTAGATCTTAATCCCATTGAGAACCGGTAGCCAATTCTCAAAAAGCAGGTGGACAAGCAGAAGCACACAAATTGTGTGGATGGATCACCATCAGTCAGGATTTGGCCCAGAAGGTGATATCCAGCATGCCAGAGCAAATTGCAGAAGTTATGATGAAGAAGGGTCAACACTGTAAATATTCACTCTTTACATAAATTAGAAGTATTTGACAATAAATGCCTTTAAAACTTATGAAATGTTTAGAATTGTTCTTCAGTATACCATAGAAACATGTAAAAAAATAATCTGAAAATGCTGAAGCAGCAAAGTTTGCAAAACACAAAATTTGTGTCCCTACCAAAACCTTTGGTCACTATTGTACATTACGTAGACCATCACATAGAAATCATGCAATCCCAGTTCCATTACAGAGTTTAAGCAATCACCTTTAGAATTCGGATGGATGGATAGATCTAGAATGGTGCAAACTGAAGACAGCATTTGGGATTGGCTTTGCTGCCTCAAGCTGCCTGGACAGCTTACAGACATCAAGTCAACTATGAATTCTGGATCATATCGAAGTGTGCTTGAAGAGAATATGAGATCAACTGTTCAAAAGTTGAAGTTGAACCAGAAATGGACCATTTAATATGATATTGATCCAAAGCACATTAGCAAATCCACCAATGGAGAGTTAAGCACTAGCCAAGTCAAAACCCTTATTAGAATCACAATCAAATGTTGTGTGGGGGTTTGAAACAGGCAATACATGCAAGAAAACCCACAAACATCTTGCAATTGAAATACATTTGCATGGAGGAGTGATCAAAAGTTTCACTGATTCAATGTCAGAGACTGGTGGGCTGTTATGCAAAAAGCCTACAAAAAGTAATTTCTACTAAAGAGGGCAATACCAGCTTCTAAGGCCAAGTGTAGACCATTACATCCATTGATATATTTGTTGAAAATTATAATGATAACGCTAATTAAAAAGGCAATATTTCCTTTTTATTCAAGTATATCTCCTTTATCTGTAGACACTGTTTGCATGAAGACCTTCTGTTTGCCTGTTCAAATATTTTGTGAGGGACGACCAAGCACCCCAGCAGGTGTGGACCTCACTCCCTTAGCTGGTCAGGAGACTTTGATAACATTAGGTCAGGGTGGGAATAAAATATCACCTTTTCGTGCCAGGAACCAGATGTGGAAGGATGTTATAGTAGCTACGGTGGAACTAGCATCCTAACAACCACTGAGCAACACCCTGGATGGACTTGAGAACAGGGAAGGACAGAACAATGGGTGACTGCCTGCTATGGGCAGAACATTCCCCTGTACACTGGGTGGCAGCATCCCGTCTGATGGGCCCCATTATGGACACCTGCAGGACAGCATGGGAGTTGTGGTCCCATGGGTCTGCCCTGTGGGATTCTGTGGAGCAAGGTAAGGAGAAACTGTCAGATAGAGAAGATACAAGGACCTCTGTATTCCTGCCTGACTGGTAAATGGTTCCAAGTGTCAATTGATTAAGCACCGGAAGCACTCCCAGGTCTGGAGTTAAAAGAGAGCTTTCGGCTCAGGGAGTCAGAGCAGTGGAGGAAAATAGAGGTAGCAAGGGGAGTGACTGATGTTAGTATGAAGTTGTAAGGTATTGTGTAAGAGCTGCTACAACACTTAAGGAAGGAAGCCTGTAAAAGGTATACTGTAGATTATTGTAAAAAATAATGCTGGATTTGAACCCAGGACTCTGTGTGAGTAGTTGTGTCTGTGGTTTGGTGTGCTGAACACCCCCTATTGGCCACAACTACACACACACACAGAGCCACCCACTGTGCTGTCCTTGCCCATTTCCTAGTACATCCTGGGTGTCGCTTAGTGGTTGTTAGGACGCCAGGCCTGCCATAGCAGTTATAAAGTCCTTCCACATCCGGGTCCTAGCATGGAAAGGAGATACAGCTATTCCCTCCTTGACCTTCCATTGTCAAGGCCTCCTGACCAGGTAAGGGAGTCGGGTGTCCACATCTGCTGGGGTGCCGGATCATCCCTCACAATGTTGAAAAAGTCATCAATTTTCAAAGGGATGTACTTACATTTTCAACGTTTACCGCCAATTACCCAGAAGTGCTCCCCACAAGTCTTGTCAGCCCACAGGAAGCTGTTCCAGGTGCAGCATAAAAGGCAACACTCAAATGGAGGTGGAAGGAGTAAAAAGACATTAATTGTTTCGTGTGATTACTGGCTTTGTTCGTTGTAAAAAGTGTTTGGTGGATAAAAAAAATCATTATTTGAACCAACTGCTGTGTTGGGAATTATTGGTCTGGGGTTTGGAGTTGGTGGCATCACCTACTAGTTACACTGTCATTTAACAATCTATACAGCAAACTGATTGTCAATAAAAGTGTGTCTAAAGGTGTGTTCATGCCTATAGTCTGTTTGCTTTGTTCCAAATCAGGAGATTATGAGTTACGTTGTTTCAATTTCCAAATAGTTCGGTTGTTTTTCACACTACAAACTTTCCAGCCAATTAAAAATATCAATAAACAACACATGGAAGTGTTGTGGACTTCTGTAATAAGGTAAAAACATTTTTTCCAAGGAAAAAATATCATGGAGGTTCGACAACAGCTTTTATTGTGCACCACAGCATTTTCCATTGTTGCTTGGTTTATGTATCAGGCATAGCATAATATTAATTTAATAAGTAAATTACACAACTACTGACTTAACTCATGTAAATATGTGTTAATTTTGGAATGTCTGATAAACTTTTATTATATACTGAATATGATGAAGTTAGCGTGTGCCTCCAGAATGCACTCAAAAAGTGATCACACTGAGAGAAGGCCCCACTTGAGCATATCACTTACTTGGTGTGAAATTCGGGGGTTTGATCATCGGTCTCACGGGGCACAGCTATTCATTTCTCAGCATCCCTATATAAATTTTGATTGATGCGATCACAAGGGAATTTGTACTTATTTTTTGTTTTTGTTCAACTGCTGTCTGCACAGGGCTGTCGTCAAAAATCAGGTGCTGGTATTTCTCTGATTAATTGGAACCTGTGTGAGTTGTTTTATGTAAATTGTGTATCATTTGAATCTATGTGTATATTTATTTTTACCTTATTGTTTATAATGTTCCATGTTAACCTTTGACTCATTATGTTATGAATGAGATTCGCTAATTACCAGTAGCAGATGCTTAGCGTGACTACCACTGAATACATAGTTTCACCTATAATGCACAATATTTAATGTAGTTATATCAGACCAGTGATGGTTCAAATTTAAAACTCATGCAAACTGTGTGAATTTCCCCTTGGGATTAATAAAGTATCTATCTATCTATCTATCTATCTATCTATCTATCTATCTATCTATCTATCTATCTATCTATCTATCTATCTATCTATCTATCTATCTATCTATCTATCTATCTATCTATCTATCTATCTATCTATCTATCTATCTAACTGCTCCAAGGTTTGCTGGGTACCAGACTGAGACCACTCTAACCAAAGGGTTTCAATACAGTTGTTTTGGTCAACACCAGAGTATGATTGGCATGTTCACATTAAACTAAATGAATTGGACTTTAAAGGGAAATCACACCAGAGAAAATTGCACCAAATTAACTAGGTGTGAAAATGCCTTAAGTGTCCTTATTTCAAATGGAATGCATGATTAGCATAAATGAACTATGGGTAGATTGCCTGTTATTATTGAATCCTTAACATGTTCACCTTTGGTTATTTTAAAAATATTTTGCCAATGTTTTGTATATTTTTTCAGTGCAGCAGACAATGAAATGCTTTAGAGTTGACAATGTATTCTAGGGTTCAGTAAACAAGTTGGACTGTTTGAAACCCTTCATTTATACAAATAGCTGATTTTCCTAGATATGTTTGTCCAAATGATGGCATGCACATAAAGATCAAGCATAAGTGAATCACAAACAATATCACACTATCAACCCATTGGTGATCGAGGACACAAACTGTATTGTAATAGCCAGCATATTATGTTGAATATACCCTGGGTGATTGACAGCAAAATGTCACACACGTGTGCTGAGATTTGTATTCCACAATCCCCTAGAACACTTGCATGCACTTCATAAGCCTGGGAAAGTTCAAAAGGGTAGACAAAGACTCCCAGGCAGTAGATATACAGAGGATAAAGAGGGATCATGGAGAGAGGCATGGCACACAACTCTGGAAGATGATCAGAAACATGGGAAGCGTGAATATCACTTCAGAAACCGTGCCAGAATAGCTGTGGCTAGTTTTAATAACTTTTGTTATTTTTTAAGACGTTTCCCGGGGACATAACAACAGGAAGGCGATTCTTCTGAAAGTTCATCATTCATTGTTAAATAAATGTGCTATTATTGGGCTTTACTCTCATTCAGTCTGCACTGCAGTCTCAGTCTTTCCTACTCAGTGCTCATTACAGAATTATTCTTCATGGTATTGGAAAGTGGCAACAATTACAAGTAGCTTACCACAATGATTATTATTATTATTACATTCTTTTTCTTCTCCTTTTAATTTTATTACTTCTGTTAATATTGTTATCATCTTTGTGGTGAGGCTTTAGTGTTAGTATCAGAAAACTATGAAACATCCTCATGATTCTCAAAGAAATGCCTTCATGAGCCCAATTTGAGGCTCAAATGTGAACTTCTACTCCTTGCTGGGAGTGGGTGTAGGACGCTTCATAACTACATCTCATGTCCAACTCTGGAGTAGGACAAATCCTTATGTTAGTCCTTCTTTTAATTCAATTATTAGGAGTAATTCTGAAGAACTTGATACTGTATGTACAGGCACTGGACTTGGCCACTCCAGGACATTGTTTTTATTAAGTCATTCCTGCGGACTGAATTAGATTTTCCTTCAGAACTGCCTTGTATTTTGCTGCATTCATTTTACCTTTAACCTTTAAAAGCCTTCCAGGGCTTCCTGCAGAGAAGCATCCATACAGCATGATGCTGCCATCACCGTGCTTTAGTGTGTTTTTGATGATGGTAATAATAATAATAATAATAATAATAATAGTAATAATAATAATTTATTTATACAGAACATTTCCCATGCTCGAAGCAGGGCATTTACAACAATGGGTTTAAAAAATGTCAGTATAAAACACTAAATAAGGATAAATACAGGAAGCACAAAGATTTGAATTAAAATAAGAGACAAATTAAGCAAAAAAAAGAGCAAATAATATAATTTGAAATACAAACACAAATCAATCAGAAGGGGCAAGGTAATTTAAATGACTTCCTGGACAAATTGGTTTAGACTGTTTTTTTAAAACCTGAATTGAGTGAGCTGATCAGGGCAGACAGAAGCGCAGTAATCAAGGAGGTTACTGATCCGGTGAAAGGTCACTGAAAGCTTTATAGGTTAGTAATAGAATTTTATATTCAACCCTAAAAGACACAGGGAGCCAGTTAAGGTAGAGCAGGATGGATGTTATGTACTTGCTGTTATTGATCTGTGTAAGGACTCTTACAGCCATGTTTTTGGACAACTGGGACTGAGATAAAAGATTAGAAGAGGCTCCTGCCAGTAGGGAGGTACCAAAGTCTTTGTGGGATGTAATAAAAGCTTAGACAAGTTTCTCAGCATCAGAAAAGGAGAGGAATGAGTGAACATGGATATGTTATGGAGATGGAACTAAAAAATTTTCTTAATGGGATTTATGTGGGTAGAATAAGAAAAGGAGGCATCAACAATGACATCAAGGACCCTTGTAGAAGGTCTGATGACATCATCACGATCCTAGACACACCTTTATGCTGTTGCAAACTAAATACTTAGACGGAGTTACCTCATTTAAAGACACGGTTTTTTATTTATTTGTTTTTTTAATTTTTGCATGATACATCAAGATTGCATTCTGCAATGAATCGGGTCTGTATGTTAAATACAGCAATGTAAGATAAAAAAAGTTTGCTACACATAGATCTATCACAAGAGTTTATTTCAATACAGATTATTATATTATGTTTTATTAAAATAAACTCTGGCATACTTTAGAATTAAGGGTGCTGATGAGTTTCTAAGCACAGCACATTGCGATCTCCTGTTAAAAACTTTACAACACTGCAGCATTATAAACATATTAAGATTATAGCAACCCATCCATTTGCTATCAAGAAAGCATTTCACCTAGAGATGTTCAACATGATAGTATGACAGGAATGCTTTCTGCGACACAGCCTCAATAAAACACCAAGTCTAATAACCTGATTAAAACCAAACATATACTGTATGTGTAGCTTCAGCTTAGTTAATAATACTGATAGAATACTATGCATCTGCTTATAATAGTATGTCACTGCTAAGGTACCATCAACAAACAAGCAATATCACTGGGAAATAAGACTGAAATTGCTGAAATTCTTACCTTCTTTGGCATATAAAAATAACATTTTTCCAGTCTAAATATTGACTGGGATGGTGACTATTTGAGCTTGACAAAACCTCCATAATCCAATTTTCAATTTAGCTATATCTTTTAAATTAACATGCAGAAAGTTTTCAGTGCCTTTCCATTGAAGTTTGGTGAAAACTGCTTGCCATTCACTGACAACGAAGCACTTGCTTGACAAACAACTAACACTGGTCCATGCATCCCACTGCAACCTGCTGCTGTCACTATACAATATATGGTTTTGTCCAGTTCCTGTCAGTATAATTCCGCAGACTATTGGGGGTGGGGTGGTTTATACTTGTGCTGAACACTGCAAGGCTCTTGCTAATATTTTTTTAGTGTCACAGCCAATCTTTTTTTCAACTGTTTATTCCCTTCATCCATCACACTTTTCTGGTTTTTATGTGGCAAGAGTCCATGCTGCGCGTATTCAACCTGTTACTAATGATTCAATCTACCCAGATACTGGGCACTCAGTTTTTCTCTCTCTCCAAGCTTTTTCTTCCCATCCTTATACTTTCACTCTAATTGCCAGAAATGGTAGTTATTTTATATGTGGTCTGAACACTGATGTATAGATTCGCAAAGTAAGGTGCAGCGCTGGCTATTTGGCTTATGTGACTCTTCATGTGACAGTTCATTCCAAATTTCCACATCCATCCTGTTATAGAAGATAAAGTGTTATAGGGTAATGTTTTTCTCTTCTTCTCTGTTATTCCACAGGGCACAAAGAAAAACAAAAAGGCCAATTCTTTAGCCTCTGTTCTGGAACTTAAGTTAGCAGAAATTGTTGCTGTTTGTTTTGTGACCCAGTTAAATGCAATGTCCTTGGACATACTGTTACCTTCACAAGGAAATAAATTTGCTGTTGTTGGATTCTATTGCTGTGTCTGTATTCTGGACTCTTTCCAAAAATGTCTTCCCTGACTGAGCTTGTACACAAGGCTGCAAGCGTATTCAGACTCAATGATTCCGATTTTTCGGATTTAAAAAAAAGATATTTACTTGGGGGTGGTACGGTGGTGCAGTGGTAGCGCTCCTGCCCATCAGTAAGGAGACCTGGGTTCGCTTCCCAGGTCCTCCCTGCGTGGAGTTTGCATGTTCTCCCCGTGTCTGCGTGGTGCTCCGGTTTCCTCCCACAGTCCAAAGACATGCAGGTTAGATGCATTGGCAATCCTAAAGTGTGTGTGCTTGGTGTGCGTGTGTGTGTCCTGCGGTAGGCTGGCACCCTGCCCAGGGTTTGTTTCCTGCCTTGCACCCTGTGTTGGCTGGGATTGGCTCCAGCAGACCCCTGTGACTCTCTAGTTAGGATTTAGCGGGTTGTATAATGGATGGATATTTACTTGGGTATTAAAAGTGTTTAATCTTGCTCTACTGTTTTGTAAAATATCATTGTTATCATTGGGACTATGTATTACATCTGTCTGATTTAAGACAAATACTTCTGTTTTAAACAATTTCTTCCACAGCTACTGTTCGCCTTTTTCCCTTTTCATGTCACAGGTTACAGGGTAAAAATGTTGATTTTTTCCAGAGATCTTATCTTTGTCCCAGTGGATGCATAGCATGTGTGAGTCTCCCAATAGCTCTGAAAATGTCTGTGGTAGCAGCAGCCTCTTTTTGCTTCTCTTTAGACAGTGAAAAGTTTGCAGGCTTGAAACTGAAAATCTTTTTTGGTAAAGCAAATAAGCACAGTTATCTGGATAGCTGCCTCTTTCAGTTTCTACTATTAAGAAAATATTATGGGTCACTAAAACAATCTTCATTCATCTTCTAACAATAACTTCTTCCCATAATCAGGGCAGAGGTTCTATCCAAATTATACAGGACGTATCATACAAGGTCTTCCTATCAAATTAAGAAAAGTGGAGTGATATTATCAAATATATGTATTGAGGATGCCTTCCACTAGAATAATAAGTGACAAGACAGCCCCTGCTTCCAATCTGCTGGAACAAACTCTTGCCAACTGCTTATGTGCCAGCTGCATAGCAAAGGTGTCCTTAATATTATAGATTTTTTCATATTACTTTAAAAAGACTTGTTCTCTGTTACCTTTTTACTCTCAAATATCTTACTAATCTATGTGATATTTTCTGCCCCTCATAAGAAATCAGTAATTTATAACAATAATGATATTCTTAAATAGGCTTTCTTCATCCTGAGAATAGTGAGCACTACCTAACATTTTCCCCTGTGTATCTCACAGATGATGCCAGACTGAGAATTTGGCAGTATATTGAGTTTCATGGTAATGAAAAATGTTCACAGCTGGCTCAGTTACCTTTGCACAAATTTAGAACCTGTCATTTTATTATTCCTTTGAAATACAAACAAAATATATTTTCACAAGCCACTTTTTCTGTGCAAGCCTGGTATGAAACATCAGAACAATAAGATTCCACTGCATTATGTCACTATGTTATATGATAACATGATAAAAATATAACTTTCCTAAAATATGTTGATTTTTACAGTAATACTGTCGGTGGAACGTCATTGCTCAATTTCCAATAGCAACGGGTCCACATGTTTGTTTATACAGTTTGAATATAATAAACTGGCAGAGATTAAACATAATTAGCAGAGTATGAAGCTTTCTTAAACTAGAAGATAAACATTCTGCAGTATTCTGTGCCCTTAATAGTACAGATGCTGTCACATGAGAGAAGTCTGCATGAGAGAATGAAAGACACGAAAGGTAAAGATTTTGAATATTTTAGTGTCATAATTAAAACTAAAGAACTGTAATGTTATCTTCACTGTCTTAACATTTTTATCTGTATCTGTTTACCCAGGTCTGAGGTTGATATTCACCCTGACCCAGCTTCCACCTTCTCCTGCTCATTCCTACTCCCATTTTGTTGATAGTTGTATGTTTATGACAAACACAGATTGTTGTACATAAAATGCAAATAGAGTCATTTATTCCCATCTAACATTTTTGACCTGTGAATTCCCTATTTATTGTGATTGCTGAAATGGTTACAGATGTCTCTATCACTAAGTCGTGCGTTAATTTCTACTACTTGGCACCTCTGAAGTATCACACTAACACAGTTGGTTTATCTAGGGTTTTAGTAGTGGTTATATTTAGTAACAAACTGGAAGTGTACTTACAAATATGACAGTAACACTTTAATGATATGCTAACAAAACAAAAAAAAGATTGATAACTACTGCTTGGTAAACTGAAGTTATTCTTAGCTATAAAGGTGCATTCTTCTACAAAGATCACTGTAAGAGGCTGTTTACAGCTTAATTTTTCTGACACTGTTGTCTGCCAACTCCAAATCTCTACACTACATACAATGAGTGAATCATCTTTTTGAAAGTTGTTTATATAGTTGAGCATGTATATTAGAAGGTATTTAAAGCTATAATTTATCAATGAGAATTTAATCAAGAAAGAGTATAAGGTAATAATATTAATGAAGTAGAAAATGAAAAGGAATTGTGTATTTAGATTCTACATTTTGATTTTATTTGACACATATGTATACAGAGGTATACAATGAAACACACCACAGTGAGCAGCTTGTACTGTGCAATAAAATGAAAAAGTATATACTAAAAAGGAATACTAAATATTAAAAAGCTAAGTTAAAAAAATAATTAGTTGTAATGGTGTAACAGAAATACACATTAGTGGCATAGTAATTGTTATAGTAATTATTAATAAAAATACTTAAATATAAATAATACATTAACTGTTTTTACAATTTTGGGGAATGCTTAACAAGATGGCCATTTGTTATTTTTATCACCTGGGAAATGAAGCTTCTTCTCAGTCTTTGTGTTCTTGATTTGCGGCAATGTGGGTGCTTGTCACAATGTAACAATTTAAACTGAATGTAGAAAGGATGAGAGGAGTGCTTCATTATCCTGCCTACCCTGGTAGTACACTTTTTTGTATATAGGTCCTGTAGGGGACGGTAGCTATATTCCCATGCATTCACATGAGCACTCAGCTTCACTTCACTTCACTTCAACTCTCTGCAGTCCTGTATGGTCCTTTTATGTGCCATTTCCATATCAGGCAATCATGCACCCTGCCAGTATGCTTTCAGTATGTTTTTAATTTATGTCTTCTATGAAATTATGTATACAGAACCTTAACATGGCATTCAATTACCATATGTCATATGAGATATCAAATGCATTTGTCTTAGATCGTATGTATGTCTCACCTCACGTAGTGGGAATGTGGACACCAAACTACACACTAGGCATCATTGTTGTTCGAGATCAAACAAGACCAGCAGGAGAGATTTAAGATGCAAAGCCACAGAGAAAAACTTTAAGTTTCAAAACAAGAATGCAGTTTATTTACAATAGTAGGGACAAAACAGTGAAATGTGGGCTTTGTAACACAGTCCAAAGGCAATGACACACAAAAACCAATAAAGGGTAAAATGATGATTCTTTACAGTAATTACAGTGAAATCCAATGTCCCCAATCAAAAGGAAAAATGTGTATACACTATGAAAGTCAGTCTTCCTCTATTAATATCCTGTTCAGGAAGTTGCTCCTTAAAGTACAAAACAATTCACAGTCCCAAAACTAATCTACAAAATATGTTCAAAAAGAAGAATCAAGTGTATATACAAAGAGTGCACCAATAGCCTATCAATATAAATATCTCCATTAAATCTTTACAATGATGATGTGATACCTACAAAAAAGTGAAAAGAAAAATATATACAAAAATAGGCACAAGCAGTTACAACTATTACACTCCAAAATGTTCTGCAATGTTACTGCCTTGATCTAATCTATTCGGTTGAAAGGCAGAAGGAAAGACAACCCCTGCAAGTAGGAAGTGCCTTTTTTATACTGGGAAGTGTTACTTTAATCCAATCCTGCTTCACGCTGCTTCCTTTCTTCCAGTCGTGGATGTTGCAGGCATGTTTCCAATTGTATGCTACGCCACATCTCTGCAAGACCTACAAGGCCTCTATTAATTATACATCAGCTGTGTATGCGTATGCGAGCGTACCCATGAAGTACTACAGCTGGACATGTCAATGATTTCTCCGAACTTAATACAGTATCTCATGTTACTCTTTTGTTTCAACTTAACTGTCCACAATTCTTGTTCTGCAGCTGTGGGTGGCTATAACTTGTGTTTTGACAGGGTACACGTTAGGTCTTTCCTGAACCTGTGTATGCCCAGCCACTGCTGTCAAACAGCATAGTCCTGACAGAGCAAAATTAAAATGTTTTCAGAACACATGCTCACACATTTAAAAAGCTAAGTACCATTACTATACTAAGTGTAAGTCATTTTATACTAGTCTTAAACTTACAGACTAGTCTTTAAAATGGTAATGCCTGGCAGGTGCATCCACACAGTAAGATATTAGGAACTTTCAAGACTCGACTTGATATTTTTTTGGAAGAAAATTTGGCCCAACATATACTTTTGTTAAAGTGGAAGAATCTTACTTCTTTCTATTTCAAAATAGTATAGGGATGTTAGACTATTTGAATTTTTCAAAAATCAGATTTATACAATAGAGAAAAACACCATCTTTGCATCATAGTTATCTATGATTCTACATCAGGAACAGTCTCAAGTAAAAATATTATTATGTTAAAAGAGCTTTTACTTTCTAAAGATTAGTTTACACTGAAAAAATAAACCGCTCAAAAAAAATAAAGGAACACTTTGAAAACACATCAGATCTCAATGGGAAAAAAATCATGCTGTATATCTATACTGATATGGACTGGGTAATGTGTTAGGAACAAAAAGATGCCACATCGTTTGATGGAAATTAAAATTATCCACCTACACAGGGATGAATTCAAAGACACCCCAAAAATCAAAGTGAAAAAAATGATGTGGCAGGCTAGTCCATTTTGCCAAAATTTCATAACAGCAACTCAAAATCGTACTCACTAGTTTGTATGGCCCCCATGTGCTTGTATGCATGTCTGACAACATTGGGGCATGCTCCTAATGAGATGATGGATGGTGTCCTGGAGGATCTCCTCCCAGATCTGGACCAGGGCATCAGTGAGCTCCTGGACAGTCTGAGGTGCAACCTGGCAGTGTCAGATGGACGGAAACATAATGTCTGAGAAGTGTTCTATTGGATTTAGGTCAGGTGAGCACGAGGGACAGTCAATGGTATCAATTCCTTCATTCTCCAGGAACTGCCTGCATACTCCCGCCACATGAGGCCAGGCATTGTCGTGCACCAGGAGGAACCCATGACCCACTGCACCAGCATAGGGTATGACATTGGGTCCAAGGATTTCATCCTGATACCTAATGGCAGTCAAAGTGCTGTTGTCTAGCCGGTAGAGGTCTGTGCGTCCCTCCATGGATATGCCTCCCCAGACCATCACTGATGCTGAATGATGTTACAGGTAGCATAACGGTCTCCACGGCTTCTCCAGACCCTTTCACATTTGTCACATGTGCTCAGGGTGAACCTTGCCTCATCTGTGAAAAGCACAGGGCGCTAGTGGTGGACCTGCCAATTCTGGTATTCTATGGCAAATGCCAATTGAGCTCCATGCTGCCAGGCAGTGAGCAGAGGGCCCACTAGACAATGTTGGGCCCTCAGGCCACCCTCATGAAGTCTGTTTCTTATTGCTTTGGGGGTCATCTCATTGTTGCCCCTCTAGTGCACCTGTTGTTAATTTAATTAATACCAACGCAGCTGAAACTGATTAACAACCCTCTCTGCTACTTAACTGCTCAGATCAATATCCCAGAAGTTTCACTGACTAGATGCTATACTCTGATTAAAAAGTGTTTCTTTAATTTTTTTATCAGTACAGTATTAGAATCTGTTTAACACATCAAATATCTTCCTAAGAGTAAATTGTTTAATTTACTAGGCTATATTTTGTTCTCAGTGGGGCTTGCCATTAAGGCATGAGTTGTGTATAATCTGCTTGTGAGTCATGGTCGTACTGTACATATATATATGGCGCTGAGTACTAATGCCTCTTCTTCTCTTCCCACAGACCTTCAAAAGAAAAAACAATTAAACCTCTCACTTCTGCCTGTTCCTGACCTCACTTCCAGCCCCTACAGACGACCTCATGCTACCTGTTGTCCTATAACATGTCCATCCTGTTCTCCATCTATAAAACCATTCAGTCCACCTATTCACTCCGTCCAGATTGACGAATAGTATCAGTCTTTTAAGGTTACTCTATTAACAATATACAGGGTGTAGCCCCAAATCTTTTTTCTTTGTGTTGTGTGTTTTTTTTACAACATATCAAGTCAAATCTCAATATATAAATTTTCTGTCTGAAATTCTAAAGTCAGTGCCTGAATATTGTAATAAATGTGGACCAGACCTACAAAAAATCCCTTGCCATGTTGCAAAGAATGTAGTCTGGGTTTGGCCAGTCAGCATGGGTTCAGAAGAGGGAGGTCGTGTTTTACGAACATGCTGGAATTCTGTGAGGAGGCAACAAAAGGCTATGATCAAAGTGGAGCTTATATTATTTATCTTGACTTTCAGAAAGCATTTCATAAGGTGCCACATGAGAGGTTGGGCATCAAATTAAAAGAAGTGGGAGTTCAGGGTGATGTTTTAGATGGGTGCAGAATTGGCTCAGATACAGGAAGCAGATGATGATGGTGCAAGGAACCTCATCAGAATTGTTAATACAGTAATAGTGTTCCACAGGGGTCAATGCTAGGGCCGCTGCTATTTTTAATATATATAAATGATTTAGATAGGAATATAAATAACAAGCTGGTTAAGTTTGCAGATGATACCAAGTGGATTAGCAGATAATTTGGAATCCGTTGTATCATTACGGAAGGACTTGGATAGCATAAAGGCTTGTGCAGATTTGTGGCAGATGAACTTTAATGTCAGTAAATGTAACATATTACACATTGGATGTAAAAATGTTAGGTTTAAATACGCAATGGGTGGTCAGAAAATCACCTTATGAGAAGGATTTAGGAGTCGTAGTGGACTCTACGCTATCGACTTCCTGACAGTGTACAGAAGCCATTACAAAGGCAAACAGAAGGTTTATTTCTTACTGTTTTGTCTGCTCCTACAGCAGCTTGTGTCTAATTGGTCCCTTAACATTAGAAAGCCTACGTGCCGCAGAGCTCTTCTCTATACTACTTTCAAACCAAAGGCTACCTTATTTTCCCATTGGGAGAGAGGAGAGGTTAGGAGCATTCTCGGATATGGTGCGTTGCCGCACCTACCACATGACAAACCACTTCAGGATCTCAGACTGGGACCCAAATGCAGGCATGCAGCGAGTGACACTTCAGCACCACACTTGTTCAGATAGAATGGAACAGTGTGAAGTTTTCTATTGTGGCTGGAGTGCCAATTATGACACCAACCCCCAAGTTTTCCCTGCAGGTTGGAGGGCCTACTTGCAGGGCTGGATGCAGGTTAACATCATACCCAGGACGGAGCAGTTACAGGTTAAGGGCCTTGCTCAAGGGCCCAATGGAGTACAGTCACTTCTGGCCTTTACGGGATATTGAACCATCAACCTTCCAATTGCCAGTACAGTTCCCTAGCCTCAGGGCCACCACTCTGCCTTACGTTGTTTCTGTTACTTAAAACTATTCATCACTATGAATCTAATTATTTATTTACAGAGATGTTGGTGTCAGCTACTGCTGCTTACTGCACTGCCTCCCTGATGGTAGTTTGAATACAAATAACAAGAATGAGTACAAGTAACTTATAACTTTTCCAAACATTCCCCCAGACACTCAACTGCTTTTACTTCTGTGCGGGTGAACAAAATAAAAGCAAAAAACCCTTCTAATGGGAAAAGAACCTTAAAAATTCCTATACGGCTCCTTAGCGGCAAAGAAAACAAAAAGTTTTGTGCAGCAAAATATATTTTTTAATTAACTCTAACACCTTAGAACACAAAATTTTCAGCTGCTTCTCTTCCATTCTCAAAGATGATGTCAATATATCTCAGTCTCCAATCTCAGTACATAGTATTATATGTGAACTAAAATATATAGTGAAAAAACAAATACTTTATATTTACATTTTTCTAAAATTTTTGCTTGTGAAAATGCCAATAATCTTTCAGTAGTTAAAGAGACTATCTAGCAGATACTTAGCACTTTGGAAATTGAGCAGAGAAAAGTGCTACTTAGATTAAATATGCTGAGAGCATTAAACTTGAAAATTGCCACAACAAAATAACATTTACCCTGGACTGTTTAAAGGATAAGTTCTGTATTTATAATATTTACAGTATTGGTTCAGTATCATGATATACAGTAAATATTTTGTGTTCTAACATAACAACTAGCCTGTTCTTACATTTTAAAATGGAGTTGATGGGACCTCAGTCTAAATTCAAAGACAAAACCATAAACAAAATTCAACAAATGGCCACAAACTAAAAGTCAGTAAATAAATTAAAGATCATTGCACTCACAGAGTTCCACTCTTGGTGTGCAGATTGAAAGCCACAAAGTGGCCATGTGGGACCATCTCATTCCGTTGCAGCTAGATATCTCTGTGCAGATACTTTCATCAAAAAGAAAGAAATGCCTCGAAAAATAAATCTTTTGTGTTTACTGTTTCATAACATGTCCTGTGTTTCCTGATGTGGGGTGGGGTAGAGGGAGCTCTTTTAAGGTTTGTTTTTGGTAGCTGGGCACATAGGTAATTTGCATGCATAATTAGTCATGAGGTGCTGTGATGCTGGTGCACAAGGATCAGTGTTCTATATCCCGTGGCAGTACTTTTAATAGTCTTATTATAGTCAGCTAATATACCCCTCAAATGAAAATACTGCTAATTTTTAAAATACATTTTTTAAACACAAATGTGATGCAAATCCGGCAGGGGGCAGGGTTGGGGGTTGAAACCACCGTGAGTGGAAGACTGGAGTTTCCCATTTGTGCAGTTAGAAAATGGGGAAAATATCGCACAGGACTGTCCAGAATGATACTGCATTTTTTTTATTCTTCATGTGCTTGTGACCCAGTGATAGCCATGTTGGCAGTGATCTCGTACAGTAAGCATGCATGAAAGTCCTGCACATGGCTGCGACAGCTCTGTCATGTCACACTGACCTTGTGAAGCATCTTGGGGTGATTGGGAAAAAAAATGTTCACCTAAGCAGGCCAATCAGCCGCACAATTTCAAGAAAATATTTGGTGAATAAGGTCACCAGCAAACAATGGATATTCGCTGTTAAAAACATCTTGGAGAATTTTGTCGATCTTCTCTACTAGACAATATTTTCTTGTTATTTGCAAGTCATAGACCTACCTATTTCATTCTTTGTCACAGCAGCTGTCAATCAACAGCTAGTGACAAACACTTTACTTCAAGATTATTCTCGCTCTTTAATATTTACAACTGAGTCTGCTGTTCTGCTTACATTTACATTACATATTGAAGGATTCCACTCCTGGGAATTAATGTCAAATAAAAGAAGAACAGTGTGGTGCTAAAAAGATGGGTTAAATAATCATTTCTAACTTCATTTTGTTTTCATAAACATACATCTGAAAAACATATTTGGTAAATTTAAAGGCCTTCATTTCATGTTTGGACTACTGTGTGTTTGCAGGTATCTGGGGCAAATGATAGCATACCACAACTGTGAAAAAATAATTTCAGTTTCAAAAATTACTTCTTTAAAACATCCAAAGCAGCAAAACACATGGACAAGTCAATTATGCAAAAAACAAAAATTTACTTAACCAGAAAGATAACATTAGAAGAGGTAAAAGTAATGGTAACAAAATACATATAACTTTAAGCTCTTGGTACAAAAATAAAATGTCTTAATGTTTTTTAGGTAATTGCAGGCAAGAATTAAAATGAATAAAAATCTAAATTTTTAAAATGTATATGAAATGCTGAGCATATTGATTCAACAAGGTTGAATTCAACAGATATTTAGGATGTATTAATAACTGAAATAAAACATTAATGAAAGAGTAATGCATATTCTATATTTTTAGAAATTATAATAAAAAGCTGGGCAAGCTAAATATGTACAAGCTACAAAAATAAGGAAAGACAAAATTGGTGTTCAAATAACTGATTGGAATAAACAAGATAAAAATATGTAGACTGTTAGAAGCTACTGTGATGAAGCTTACAAAACACTGATATAGAGACAAACATAAAAACTTGTAATCTGTTAGTCAGTAACTAAGAAGACTTGTGATGAATAAATCAGAACAATAATCTCAATATATAAACTGAACATTGCAAGGTAATGAAGTTTGGACTTTTTATGTATTTACTGAATGAAAAGCATTCTGATCTAAGAATGTCTAAGTCTCATTTGCGACTGAGGAGGGCAGACACCTAGAACGTATAGTCTGTTCTTCTCTATAGGAGTAAAGGAGATTTGCTTCTGTAATGCATTGGTGTAGAGTGGCAAGGCACAGTCTGAGGCTAACATATTGAGGGTTGTTGACTCATAACCACTAGAATATGTAAATACAATTTAAACTTTTAAATGCAGTGAAATATCTATATATATAATTCACTAAGGCAAGACAACCATGGAAAGCACGCCGGAAGGGGGCGTGGATTCACTAAGCTGCCGACAAGTAAGACACCCATGGTGCACGCAGGAAGGAGCCACGCCCACCAACTCTAAGCCCATTGGATACGACGACAACTCACAGAGCCACGCTCACCAACTCAGACGCAACGCCTCCGAAAACATGCCGTCATTTCTGTTTGTCTGTGCCACAGTCCACATGCAGCTCTGAGCCACGTTGACTTTTCATTAGTCAACCTCAGTGGAACCTTGGTTCACACAGAGGCAGCACCAGAGAGAGACAGAGGCATACACAGGCAGCCCGAGAGAGAGAGCCGCACACACAGGCAGCGCAGCGCGACAGAGAGAGCCGTGCAATCCTTTAAAACTGAGGTTAAAACACAATGAAGGAAGCAGTCTTTAAAAACCAATAAACCCTGTGCCTCTTTTTCATTAGCGTCTCACCTGCTTCACCGCCCTGCAACAGTCGAGACGCTTTCTCAGCAGCTGACCTTCTCTGTGCCTGACTCCACTACTGTCAGTCGCCTGATTAATAATGGTGAACTCCTGCAATGTTACTATCTTGCTTGGCTTTTAAATAAAGTTCGGATTTGTTGAAATGTTCCTTTTTTTCCCCCCTGTGCTTAAAACTCATTTTAAAAAAAAAGTGTTTATACAACTGCTGCAATGTTACAGAGAGAGAGAGGGCTCGCGTGCTTCTGAGAGACAGAGGGGGCTCACGTGCTGCTGAGAGAGGGGGGGGGCTGGGGAGGCTCGCGTGCTGCTGAGAGAGGGAGAGGGGTGGGGGCTCACGTGCTGCTGAGAGAGAGGGGGGGGGCTGGGGAGGCTCGCGTGCTGCTGAGAGAGGGGGGGCTGGGGGAGGCTCGCGTGCTGCTGAGAGAGGGGGAGGGGCTCGCGTGCTGCTGAGAGAGAGGGGGGGTGGGGAGGCTCGTGTGCTGCCGAGAGAGGGGGAGGGGGCTCGCGTGCTGCTGAGAGAGAGAGATAGAGGGGGGGGGCTGGGGAGGCTTGCGTGCTGCTGAGAGAGAGGGAGAGGGTGGGGGCTGGGGAGGCTCGCATGCTGCTGAGCTGAGGGGGGGGCTGGGGAGGCTTGCGTGCTGCTGAGAGAGAGAGAGAGGGGGGCTGGGGAGGCTCACCTGCTGCTGAGAGAGAGAGAGAGAGAGGGGGGGCTGGGGAGGCTCGTGTGCTGCTGAGTGAGAGAGAGCCTGTGCATGCAGCTGAGCAGGGAGCCTGGGTGTATATGCCAGTGTTATTCAATGTCTTTACTATTACACTATGCATTCTATGGTGTAATAATTAACTATATTTGTGCTTAAAAATCTTTAAAAAAATATATTTACATACAGTTCGTACGGTCTGGAATGGATTAATTGTATTTACATGCAATCCTATGGGGGAAATTGCTTCGGTTCACGACCAAATCGGTTTACGACCAGAGGTTTGGAACGAATTTTGGTTGTGAACCGAGGTTCCACTGTATATTGAGTCTAGAAAACATGATCAGCAAGTCTTTGATAGGCTGCAACAAAATGATGCTGTGGGTGGGTGTTAGTTAGTTAATTAGTTACTCGAAGGATTTCAAGATTTAATATGCACAAGCGGTAACACTGCAAAAGCAGCCCAAACCAGAAAAGACGGCTGGCAAAAAGTGGCTGACAAATTAAACGCGTGTGCATTGTACTTACTGAAAGCGGCGTTACGGATTTTGCAAATGTTCATTTTTTCCCTCTGCTTAAAAAAAATTTAAAAAGCGGCGTGATTATGCGGCGTATACTACGCCGCGGGTTGGTATGCAGCGTGTAAAACAGTTTGTCGTGGATAATTTGCCTTTTACTTTAACACAAAGACAATTTCCTGTTAGATTTGCCTGTGCAATGACAATTGATAAGGCACAGGGCCAAACTTTCAAAAAGATGTACATGTATCTGCCAAAACCAGTTTTCAGTCACGGACAGTTATATGTTGCTCTCTCCAGAGTTCCATCTTTTCATTCACTTACTGGTATGCCTGCAGGAACACGTGCAGCGAGAGAGAGCGAGCGACACACACACGCATACAGGTGCGTGAGAGAGAGAGCGTTAGACGCATAAGAATAATAATACTTCATTACATTGATATACCAGTGTTTTCAATATTCAAAGCGCTATCCACACAGGGAGAAACCGGGAAGCGAACCCAAAATCTTCCACAGTCTCCTTACTGCAAAACAGCAGCACTACCATTGCACTACAAGGCAGTTAAATAATGCACCGGCCTCGATTTTGTTTTCACTTCTGTTTACAGAGATCGGATCGTAGCGTGCATTGTTGCAATGTTACTTTTCTTGGTGGCTTATTACATTACGGATGTTTCACATGTTAATTTTTTTCCCTGTGCTTAAAAGACATTAAAAAAGTGTTTCTCAACTGTGACTCCGGAACAACTCAGTACGCAAGCTATATTAAGCGTCAACAACGAAGACTCGCTACACCTTAATGAACAAGTGCTGAAACTTATCCCTACCGATGAAGTAACTTTCACCAGCGTGGCCTCCATCGTCACAGACGATCCCGCTTTCAGTCACGGACAATTGTATGTTGCTCTCTCCAGAGGTCCATCTTTTCATTCACTCACAGTGGTATCCACAAACCCACCCCATTTGGACAACTGTGTCGTTCAGCAAGTGTTCACCCATCAATACATAATTATGTTGGCTAGTAACTTTATAATGTAGGCAATACCAGTTTTCCAAGATCCCTATAAGAAAGAACTAGATCATTTGTTGACTCTTTCTGAAATCTTAGATCTTAGGGGACGGAGTTTTTTGGTAGGCTTTGGTAATTCTAGTGTTAAAATGGCTCCTGCTTTAAGTTTATAGCAGACTTCAAAATCCTTGTTTTAACAAATAAAGCCTTAAATAGTTCCTGCTTACTTATCTAAACTTATCATTACTTACAAACCAGAGGGCAAATTAAGGACTCAAGATGCCTTTCTGTTTATGAGTCCAAGAATTAATAAAATAACAGAAATAATAATAAAACAAGCTTTTAGTTACATGGTTCCGAAGCTGTGGAATGGTCTGCCTGCTACTATAAGAGGTGCCCCTTCAGTCTCAGCTTTTAATTCCAGGCTGAATATTCATTACTTCAGTTTAGCATACCCCAAGTAGAGTGGTTGGTTAGCTGTGCATATTACATCTCTTTGGTTAGTCATTAGTACTTAAATATAAGTAATATGATATTTATAAACTGTTACTAATGCTCGCCTATTCTGTTTCTCTTCTCGTTACACACGTGTGGCTCTTGGTGCCACTGCTATACTGCCAAGTTGGTTGCCTGTCTATGGAAAAGTCATCTCTGGTTAAGAAGGACTGGAATCATCAGGTAGAAGGGTCCTTTCATAAGATTGGTCAGCACAGCACTGACTCAGCTGTGGAATTGTCAGTAGGGGGAAGGCGGCTTATTGGCCTCGGTCTCCTGGTCTCTGACTCTGTTTGGCTTGTCTGATCTGGCAGTAGTTCTGCAATTAGATTTTTTAAATGTTATTTGTATCCTCATATGTGATAGTTCTGTATTTAGTGAGTGGTATAATCTACCTTCCATTTTGCCTTGTACAGGGTGCGCACAAAGTCCGTATACCCCTATCTTTGGGAGGATTTTGAAAGCTAAAGGTTACCTCTTAGGAATCCAAAACATCTGTATCCCTCCGTGATCTCTGCATAGTCGAATGCGCAACCAAGGTTCTCCTGCTCATATTCTGCAACATTTGCAGGGTGACTTTCTGGAACGCTGCGCAAACCGCATGTTTCAGTTCATCGTTCGATGAATAACGGCACTTCCGCACATCTTCTTTGATCAACCCCCAGAGTGCATTATCTGGAGTTGTGAGATCAGGGCTTCTCGGAGGCCATGGAAGAGGAGCGGGATTGTTGTTTGATCCTCATCCGATCCAACGATTCCCAAAAGCATCGTTGAGGCGATCGCGCATGGTGATTGGTTTCAACAAGACGGGGCACCTGCCCATTTCGCAAACACTGTCAAGGACGCCCTGGTTTCTCAGTTGCGGGATGAGCCAGCCATTCAGCATTTCCAGATAACTGATTTGGTTAACAGAATCATCAAAAAAATAAGGGCCAAACAAATGCTGTGCTGTCATTCCGGCCCAGATCATCACGTGTGGTGGGCTATGCTCAATTTCTTCAAAGAAATGTGGATTTTCTTTTCCCCAGAAAAACATGTTTCGATTGCGGGAGCTGCGATAAATCGCACACTCATCAGAGAACATAACCTTTTCCTTCTCAGCATTTGTTGGAAATTGGTGCAGCATCAGATCACAAGCTTCCTGACGTCTGTCCAAGTCGGCATCTGATAACTCGTTAACGGGCAATGGACCCCAACATTTCATTTGCAAGTCCTGTTTGATGTGTTTTCACATTGTCAATTCCGCTATTCCCAACTCAGCAGCACGTATACGAGTGGATTTCATTGGGAATCGTTGGACAGACTCTGCCACATCTGCACACGTTTCATGCCTTGTGGATGGTCTTCCACTTCGCAGTGCATCTCGGACGCTGCCCGTTGCAAAAGCCTTCTTCTCCCACTGCAACAACGTCCTCTTTGTCGGCGATGCTTTCCCAAAATGCACAACAAAGTCATCCATGACATTTTTGATCGATTTCCCAGTAACAGGCTGCTCATGAACCCACACAGTGGCCACCAAACGCTCTTCGATCGTGAAAACACTTGTGTCACCCATCGCTTCGTCTTGGAACAACTGCCACGTTGTTGCAATTTCTTCAGCGGCAGAAGGTGGCAGCACCAGACAGGATGTCAGAAACACACCTCGAAATACTGGGAAGACTTGGGCTGATGTCCACAGGAACCAAATTGTCATGGTTATTCCTGTAAATGCTCCTAAAGATAGGGGTATACAGACTTTGTGCGCACCCTGTATTTCTGAGGTGGCAATGATAAATTGTCCATCTAGCTCTGTGAAGACTATTACTTATGTTCTCTTTATTTTTTGACACCCATTGGACAGCCAATCTACATGGAAGGGAGTCTCTCTCTGAATTGCCTTTTCTAAGATTTCTTCCAATTTTTTTCCCTACAAGGGTCTTTTTTGGGAGTTTTTTCTTATCTTCTTTGGGAGTCCAGGGTGGGAAGCTGTCAAAAAACTAAGGCTTGTGGCTAAGGATTGTGGCATTCCTTCATTGATTCTGAGCTATACAAGAAATAAATTGTTGTTGTTGTTATAAACAAGTATCAGGGTGTAACAAGGCTTGGAGAGTAACAAAAATGAAACAAATAATTGATGTGATTTACTGTGATTTAATGTATTCTTTAACTGAGTAAGTGGACATAAAATATATAATTTCTTGCTATTGTTACATGTATACAAATACACTTAGCTTTCTTAGGATGGTATATAAGATGGTATATGAATTTTAAGGCCCCTCTTAAATGTAAATATTTAGGTGCAAACTACAAAAAAGATAGAGCTGAAAGCCAAACAGAATAATTTGTCAAATATTTTTATGTCACATAGGAAAAATGAAAAAGGAATATCTGTGATTTTAGTGAGCAGTAATGAGACATTTTAAATGGACTGGAAGATGAATTAAAGTCAAAAAATCAAAAATGAGTTGTTAACCAAAAATTCATAATAACCGTTGCCAAAGCCTAAACACTAATCAAAAGAATGCCGAATTTTTCAGTTCCACAATTCTCTACAACATCCTACATAAAGGTCTTTGTATTATGCACAATCTTTGATCCATTGCTAAAGAATTCACTATACCGATTTATAAAACATTACGCTGATGATGTCATTTAACTTGCCTTCTGGGAACCTGCCTCCAGTTAAATGAAAGTTCCATTTTCATAATGGGAGAATTAAAATGGCACAGCTCAAAATAAAAGCAATTGCATCACAGTATCACAAAAATATAATAATATCAAGATATACTTAATCCCAGAAATTACATTTAAATGAAATACACATCCAGTAATTATTCCAGATATTCAAAACCCCCCACATAACTAAGGAGAGTCCCAAAAAAAATGCATAAGACACATAATAAATTTATAAAGTTGTCTAAGTTATAAAAGGATTATTTTTATAAACATTGAGAAGCATGACAGACCCTGCTTCTTACTGTCTATAACAAAGGTTAACATCTGAGTTCTGTCTTGGAATTCATCAGGTCATTTGGACCTTTTTTCTGACCAAAGTCAAATGTATACAGCTGAAGAATTAAGACTTCATTAAGACAGTTGCCCATGTTACCTTTGTACAAGAGGCTCTTATTCTGAAGAAAGAGCTGCCTCCCTGTTATTTTGAGGTGTGTTATTTGGGGCTAAAAAAAAACTGTGACATGAAATAAGTTATTTTTTGGAAGGCCTGTACCCCCTTCCAAATAGAAGGTGGTCCACGCAACAGAATTATTGCTTCTCCAGATTGAAAAGAGCTGGTTAATATGATTTGTAAATGTGGTTTCGAAAATACCTTTGTGCTTTCCATAGGAAGTGTTCTAGAAATAGCCCACATAGACAGAGTCTTAGAAGCATTCTCAAGACATGCTAGAGGGATCTTATTTCTCAGATAGACAAGAAGCATCTGGAAATTCCTCAGAAGGAACAGGAAAATTTGCTGAGAATAAAGCAGTCTGATCTGTTCAGCACAACGTATTACATCTGAGATCCTAGACAGGAAGAGGGGAATGAAATTGAAGTAAATTAGGACTACCTGCACTGGAACTGAGTTCATCATTCTCAGACTCTGTTCCATTCTGATTGCCAATGCCATGCAAGCTATTCATTGCCATCAGCTTCATCTTCTGTAGTTTCATTGCTTCAGCCACGGCAGCAGCTGTTAATCCTGTAAAATAAATCACAGAAATCAAAAACTGCTCTCTTAAACACTTTTAAAGAGGCCACACTTTTCATATACACACAGGATTATATGGTCAAATAAAAGATTATATCTGAATTATTGTTTTTATTGGTAAATACACAGTACTTATGTGTTGTAGCATGTATTATTATATGCACGTTATACTTATTTTTATGCTATGTGCTGTATAGATCACTACCAATGCTATACAAATTTGGCATTAGTTCAGCATTCATCAATGTATATAGGACAGGGCTGGCCATTTTTGCTTTAAATGCAGTTGTCAAAGGGTTTGAGACATTTAGCCTCATGTTAAAGGAAGCAATATACATTTTGAATGTCATATTGTGTTAAGAGAATGGTAACATATTTTCTCATTGTTATCTTAAACAAGATTGCATGAATGACATACAAAAAAGCATAACTGAGGAGAAAAAAGAAAATGTCAATGTATACTAATTTTAGAGGTTATTTATGTATATGATACTAATGCTGCTAAAGGTGTCAGAAAAAATTAAAACAACATGAAGTATAATAAGAAACAAAAAATGAACAATTTGTTGTGGCAATGTATATTAGAAGCCAGCCCCTGTGATAAATGGAAGGATATTTAGCTTGTTCTTGTTGAGTTTAGTCTGATTTTTTTAACTGAATATTTTAATTATTGATTGAAAAGTCAGTCCAACCTAAAATACCTTTTCTAGTTTGGGGCTGCCGTCTAATGAAGCATAAATTCTCCCTGCCAGTCAATTACAGGATGTTCGTCACACACAAAATACATTGAAAATCTAGAAATAATTAAGCTAAAACACACTGAACTCCAGCCGTGATCAGTGAATCACTGGGAAAATATGACCTTAACATTACAATAATTTGCCAGTTCGAATCCCGTAAACACCAGAAGTGACTCTACTCTGTTGGGCACCTGAGCAAGGCCCTTAACCTGCAATTGCTTTGTCCTGGGTATGACTTTAATTACCATCCACCCCTACAAGCAGGTCCTCCAAGTTACAGGGAAAACCTGGGGGTTGGTGGCAGAACTGGCACTCCAGTCAAAGTTAAAAACCTCACACTGTTTCAGTGTGGTGCTGAGGTGTCTCCCACTGCACTCGGGTCCCAATCCAGGTGATTCATCGTGTGGTGGGTGTGGCAACGTGTTATCTGCACATGCTCCCAACCTCTTTTAACCTCACAAGAATAAAAACTTGAAAACTCATTTGACTTGTAAGAGAGAAATGCTTTTTATGTATATTCTGTACTCAAAAAATTTCAATAACCTAATGATCATATTTAGTATTCAGACTTTTCTAATTCAGAAGCTGATTATTTTCATAGATCATTTGCTTGCCACATTGCTTGTCTGAAACATCAAAATGTTTTATAATAAATATTTTATTGGTGAAGAAAATAGGCAGATGAGTGACAACCTATCATCATGCTGTTACATTTTCTATCTTAAAATAGCAATAAAAATAAATATCACTAACAGGAGGAACATTAATACTGACTTTTTGATTACTAAATTATTTTCATCAAAATCTGGCTAATAGAATTTATTTAATAATACTGACGTTGATCCAAAGTTTGTAATTTCTTCTTACTACATAAATGAAGTGTTTATGCAAGCTAATTAGTAGCAAAATACAATATATATTAAACTCTTATTTAATAAAAAATGTTTCAAAAACTATATTGTGACCAAAGTTATGAGCACAAACAGCAGTTATTTTAAAGTATATTTTATATTTTTATTAAATGCCATAATATTAGTTCAAAGTTCTGAAATGAATGAAAAATCCCTAAGTCCAGCTGGGCTCTATTAAATATACTTTTATGTTGTTCCCTGTTTGTTACTCCTTCTCCTTTTCACACCAAAAAGAAAAAAATAAACAATGTTAGGGAAATTCGTACAATACATAGAGTAGTTTAAGGGTTATTAATTTAATTAAGATGAACAGAGTACGGAATGTTAATTGAGGATGTTATTAAACAAACACCTGCCACCCACAGAAGATTATTTGAGTAATTTCTTAGTAAATTTAAATGTATGCCAATTTTAGCAAGTACATTACACCTCATTTGTACTATAAATACTATTTACATAAGAAAAATGACAAAGTAAAAACTGGAGGCTTCTGAATGCAACGTCTCTCAGAGGTGAGGATCTAATCTTGGGTAGGTTTTTGAAAGTACAAAGATGTGCTCACATAGAATAAGACACAATAGCATTACTAATGACCTGAAGTGGGTACAATATTCAAGGCTACAGTCAAGAAGGCTCACCAGTGTCTTTATTTCCGTAAATATTTTAGTAAAGCTTAAATGTTTCCATCTATGCTCACTAATGTCTAAATCATATTTGAAAATGGTTTTATTTGATTGAAAAGCTGACATTTCATTTTAAAATATAGTTAACTAGCCATCCTCCGTGGCTTTGCCCACGTGGTAGTGAAACAGGACAGTGAGGAGGGCCCTGCCCAGCTCCCTACTTCTGACATCACGGTTCTCCCTCCCCTCAGCCCACAGCCTCTGACTCGGATTAGCATGAATATATTGCTCCTGCAAGCGATCTATGATTCTTAATGCGATGAAAGAAGCGGCAAAATCAAACGGTATGTTCAAGCAAATTCTAGAAAAAAGGGTGATCTAAATCCGTTAAGTAGTTCTTTCGTTCGCTAGCTAAGTGGATGTAAGATACGCCCCGAGGCTGGAGCGTGAGTGAGGAGGGCTCTGTCCCCCTCCGCTTGGCCCGCTGCGTCTCTCTCGGATTCGTGTAAATAAAGCAGCAACGCAAGTGCGATGACAGAAGTCGGAAAATCAACCAGAATGTTGAAGTAAATTATAGAAAAAACCTGATCTAAATCCGTTAAGTAGTTCTCTCATGAAAAGCGGACAGACATACAGACAGACAGACATTGGATGTTATATATAGAGAGATTTACCACATGCTAGTTTTGGAATTGTACATATTTCATAACTCCAGCCACGACACCTGTTGCAAGCAGACAAGCTAGCAAGAAATATATCCTACCTCAAGAAAGAAGTATCAAGAATCTTTGATAAAGTTTATTATTTCCTGTTTACTTTTGTTATCACAAGCATGTATCAGAAATGGGGAAGGCCAATTCTCCTAAATTGAAAAACTGGTACTTCAAAGTAGATGTATTCAGTATGTCTTAAGGAATTTTTTTATTAACAATTGGACCCTGGAACCCATTAGCTCCATTATAATATGCAAGAGTAGGCTAGTTATTTTTGAAAAGGTAAAAAAATATGTTTCACATTAGAATGCAAGCTCATGTGGCAAATTAATATACATCATGAGTGTGAAGATATAACTTTGATTTGAATAATGCCAAAATTATTCTTTAATTTACTGAATATCTGGGACGAAATGCTTAGTTTTCTTTGGCATCGTTTAACAAGAATTGTAAAATTTTAAATGTACATACAACTCTAGTCCACATAAAATACACACAAAAATGTTAATATGTAAATCAGTTCATAATCCATTTAAACAACTAGCGCTACATTTCTCAAGAGCATTGTAACGCTAAGAATATTGTAAACTCAGCATCAAGAACCCCATCATAATTAAAGTAGCATGTTAAGTCCTTTGTAATCTGTGTGCTCCCTGACCTAGTCATTAATCTTAAACTGGCTTTCTCTTGCACCAACTGTAGCCATTGGCAGCAATCACCACACAGAATAAATTAAATTCAAATTATGACAACACACTTAAAATGCAGAATATGAAGATTTATGCTGTTATTTTTATTATGAAAAGCATTAAATTATTTATTGTGTTACACTTTATAGATAAACTATTGAGTAAATATTGTACTGTTAAGAACTACAAATTTATAAGTTGATGATATTTCTATGTTCTTTAAAAATTTTGAAGTCTTGGTGTTCTAAGGTTGCAGCTTAATTTACTTTCACAGAGACATTTTATTTGTTATACTTGTTTATGTGGAGAAGCTGGAAGAAAGAAAAAGAAAGCATAAGAACTTAATAAATTTTTATATAGATAGTACAGCTGCAATAAAGAAAGCCCACCTAGAATTAACATCCTTTGAGACCCATGTTTGTTTCTTCGCCCACCATCTCACAAACCCTTAATGTAAGTATTACTAAAATGTAAAACAGACAACAAATCAAAACACAGCCACCTTGTCTGGACTTTTAGTCATTTCAGCCAAATCAGAAGCTGTGGTATCCTAACCAATTCCTGTCCCCCATTTACCTATATGCAAATTGAAAGTCCCAAGTTTTGTTTAGCACTTCTCTCCCAATCAACTTCTCAAAGGATTTCATAATATGAGAAGTTAAGGCCACCGATCTGAAGTAATTTAAAGCTTTTTTGAGTGCAATTTTAACTACTGGAACACCATCTGCCCATTTCTGGGTATTGGGCTCCTGTTGCAAATCCAGAGACATCTCAGATATAGAGTGGAATATTGGACAGAGTTGCTCTGGACATTCTGTCTTTACCAGAGCTTTTTTTGATTTAAGTTTGTTGGAGGACCTTTCCCACATAATTTTGGTCAAAGAAGAGCGGTGTCCTATCTCCTATCTCTTTTGCTGAATACTTTTTAAAGCAAAATCCTGTGTCTCAAACCTTAAAAAGAATTCATCGAAGTTTTGAGTCAATTGATGGTTAGTCTTAACCCCTGCCAATTCTGTCAGATTATTACTTTTACTTTGAATGCTAGCCATTTCATAGCATTCCAGGTTATCCCAGGTTATCAATGTGCAGTTTAAAGTCAACTTTGTTCACTTGATTTTCACTTTTCATCACCTTCTGTTAAGTTACAAAACAGTTCCATGTTGAAATACCTTGTTTTTTATTTGGAAATCTATGGCTTGTTGTTAGGATACATTTTGACTGATTTCACTGGAAATTTTGGAATCCTCATAGAATTTTATTCAACTGAATGTTGCATCTGTCAGTCAGTACATTCCAAACAGCCACACAAGAACTCAAGAGATTCCTTGACTAATTACTGGCTTTTCACTTTTAAAAACTGTTTTGTACAGTAGTTAGCAATAAGGTGGTGTGGAAGAATAATTTTAGGATAACATAACTTTCATCTTACAGAAATAGCATAAAGGGTTAATAAATGTCAGAAACCTTTATAGGCATATCAGGAAACCAGATAAAGGTCAAGTGAACAAAAATGTACTGAAAGGTACACAACCTATAAACAAGCAGAATGGACAGTTGTTATATGCACAGAAATTTCAAAGGTGGTGATTCAACTCAAAGGTATAAGAAGAGCCAGAATATAATAGACTTTTATTTTATATAAGTCATTTGGGTGTAAAGCAACAAACCAACCAGAGTAAATGTATGCATTGATTGACACTGTATGTAAATTCAATAGTTTATAAAATGAACCTCTATTCTTTCTGATCATAATAATAATAATCATACATTTTATTTATATAGCGCCTTTCCCATGCTCAAGGCACTTCACAGAGTTTAAGAAAGAACGGCAGGGTATACAGTATATAGCATTGTACTAAACCAGATAAATAAATAAAAAGAGTAAGATAGTAAATTCAGAGGAAAGCCTAACAGACAACATAATTGATGGTCTAGCACACACACACACAGGTTACATGAGCATACCTGACATAGAGGTAAACTGAAAGATGGGTAATAAAGTCAAGTAGAGCTAAAAGCCTTCCTGAACAGATGGGTCTTGAGTTGTTTTTTAAAAGAATTCATGGAGTCAGCTGACCTGAATAATTTCGGTAGGTCATTCCAGAGTCTGGACGCTATACAGCTGAAGGCCCTGTCACCCATGGAGTGTAGATTAGTGTGGGGCACAACAAGATTGCCAGAATCAGAGGACCTTAGTGGGCGTACAACAACAGCAACAACAACATTTATTTATATAGCACATTTTCATACAAAAAGTAGCTCAAAGTGCTTTACATAATGAAGAAAAGAAAAATAAAAGACAAAATAAGAAATTAAAATAAGACATTAGTTAATATAGAAAAGGAGTAAGGTCCGATGGCCAGGGTAGACAGAAAAAACAAAAATAAACTCCAGACGGCTGGAGAAAAAAATAAAATTTGCAGGGGTTCCAGGCCATGAGACCGTCCAGTCCCCTCTACCTAACAAATGAAATAGTCCTCTTTGTAGTTAGGGTTCTCACAGAGTCACATGATGCTGATGGTCATAGAGACTTAATCCATCCATCACTGTTGGAACATCACGGTGCTTTGAGTAGATGGTGGTGGCTTGGACACCGGAAAAGGCACATAGTGATGGAGAAGGTCACTGATGTAGTTTGGCACAAGGTCGTTTAAGGATTTGTAGGTTATTAGCAGAATTTTACATTTAATTCTGTAAGACACAGGGAGCCAGTGAAGGCGAAGCAGGATGGGTGTGATGTGATCGCTGCTGCTGGTTCGAGTAAGGACTCTTGCAGCCGAGTTTTGAATAAGCTGGAGCTGTGATATAAGACTGGAAGGGGCACCTGCCAGTAGGGAATTACAATAATCGATACGGGATGTGATAAAAGCATGGACAAGTTTCTCAGTGTTAGAAAAGGAGAGGAAGGAGCAAACATGTGATATGTTATGGAGGTGAAAGTAAGAAAGTTTCTTGATGTGATTTATGTGGGTGGAATAAGAAAGGGAGGAATCAAAAATGTAACCTGAATATCTTAAATGTGAAATAGAATGTTGCTGTTTGAATGACTACATAGCTAATAGAAGGTATAGTTATTTTCTATACTGTGATGCTCTAATGAAACATTCCGGACACTTGTTAAATTCTGAAGCCGCCAGTAAAAATGTATGTGTCAATTTAATTTGTAAAATTTTACTTTAAAGAAAAATAGCTGGGATATGAATAAAAGAACTGTTTAGCTTTAAGATTATTCATGTTGAGGTAATAATGGATGTATTTTTGGAAGATAATTATAACTTTTGAAAACAACCTGATAGCCTTAGATGCAGAAAAATATGAATTTCTTTTCTAAATGATTTAAATTTCAAGACTGCATATATTTGAACACTATACTGTAGTTAGAGTAATTAGGAAAGGAAATGTGGAGCTTAACTATTTACAGCAGCTGATCAGAAAGAATTATCGGTATACAGCATCTAGCACACGCTGCCTCAGCCATGCTGTCTATTTGAACTGCTCTCATACAACAAACGCTTCAGAGCCTTTTCTGTAGGGACATCAC
This sequence comes from Erpetoichthys calabaricus, assembly GCF_900747795.2. Lineage (NCBI taxonomy): Eukaryota > Metazoa > Chordata > Cladistia > Polypteriformes > Polypteridae > Erpetoichthys > Erpetoichthys calabaricus. Next base: position 39,363,367 of record NC_041405.2, read on the forward strand.
GGTTCAAAAACAGTTTCATCCCAAGAGCTCTAAATGCACTCAATAATCAGTCTATAAAGTGCTCCTTTTAGAACTGTTTGTATTTATAAGTACAATCTCCTCACTATAAACTTGCGAGACAGTTATAATATTGCACAACCTGAGCCACTTTATAAAGCACGTATTTACATATCATGACGATATCATTTTTAAGGTGAAATGCATCAAAATATGTTTATTACATTATCCATCCATCCATCCATTTTCCAACCCGCTGAATCCGAACACAGGGTCACGGGGGTCGGCTGGAGCCAATCCCAGCCAACACAGGGCACAAGGCAGGAACCAATCCCGGGCAGGGTGCCAACCCACCGCAGTTATTACATTATACAGATAACAAATAATCTGTATTGTTTATAATTAAACATGTGAGGACACAGTGTCGCAGCACTAGCAACAAGCTGGCACCCTGTTCAGGGATTATTCCTGCATCGAACTGTATTCTTGCTGGGGTGGTGTGACCCTGGATGGATCGATGGATAGAATAATTAAACATGTATTACGAAGATATTTCAATGTTCCTTAAAAGTTTTGAAGAATCGGCATTCTAACCTTACAAATGGCTTGACATTTATTAAAGAGCTGAATGTGTGGCGGTTGGGTACTTCAAGAAAGAAAAGGAAGGAGCAGGAATTGGGGGTTAGTACATTTGAAAGAGACAGTACTGCTGCAATAAATTATTGCAGGAGGCAGGAATAATCTCTGGACGAGGCGTCAGCTCGTCACAATCAATGCACAAACCGTGTTCCCATGTTTAATAACATGCTTTAATTCCTATCATCATGAAAATGATATCAAGTATACATCTCAGTATTTATATTATTCAGAAAGCTGTAATATCACGAATGTAATGGATTCTGTGTCCTGTCAGAGGAAGAGAACATTTTTACACACATAGAGCACATAGAAGAACACATACAAAACAAAGCATTTAACATGCTACTTTAGTTACGATGGGATTTGAGAAACTAGTAGATTAAACGATAATGACAAAATAAACTATGTGATTAAAGTGGAAATTTTGAAATTAAAGTTGACATTTCAAGCTTTTTTCCCCACTGTGTCCCTATTTTTTTAAATTTTCTCTGTCATATGATTCTCAGACAGTGGGCTACGACTCGCCTTTTCACGGCGACTTTGATATCTGACAACTTCTTTTTTATTGCGGGCACTGTGCGACTTTGTGAACTTGAGCTTTCGAGTTTCTCCTATGTCACTTGATCAACTTCCTTTTGTTATTTATACCACTGTTTAAACCAACAAATAGTATGCTTTTCCTTGTCTCCACTTGGTATTCGCTGAAATTCTTCTATTTTCCCCTGTGCTTTGCCATTGTCTTTTCAAAGAATGCTGAGCTTAAGGGCTATTTATATTGGTTTGCATATTCAAAGAGGCGTAATTCTGGGAGGAGTTGGGGAGAGGCAGCAGGTGCGTGCACATGCATTCCTTTTCATGCTGACTGGGATTTATGTAGCGGAAGAATATGGAAGTTGGCGTTCCCACATATTTATGCATCTGGATTTTTCTTTGCGTACGAACATTTCTGGTTTTGTCCGTGTACAATGTTTTAGTGTGAATTCTACGAACTGCTTTATGCATGAGGCCCCAGGTATTCGACCAATTGACTACCAAACATCATACTCAAATTCCATTCAAAGGGATCATGGGTTCCTGCTGCTAACAACTCAACTGTTCTGGTGACCGCTGATGCTGAAAGATCGTTGTGGGTCCAGAATTACAGAGGGTTATTGGTATATTTTCCCTCAGTTTAAAAAGGTTTTCTTTTCTTCTTAATAAAAATTTAAAAGCAGTACTTCGCCTCTGCAAAGCGTGGGGATTTCGCTATATATATATATATATATACTGTATATATATATATATATATATATATATATATATATATATATATATATATATATATGTGAATGTATGTATGTATATTTGTATGTCTATATATATATATATATATATACAGTGATCCCTCGCTATATCGCGCTTCGCCTTTCGCGGCTTCACTCCATCGCGGATTTTATATGTAAGCATATTTAAATATATATCGCGGATTTTTCGCTGCTTCGCGGGTTTCTGCGGACAATAGGTCTTTTAATTTCTGGTACATGCTTCCTCAGTTGGTTTGCCCAGTTGATTTCATACAAGGGACGCTATTGGCAGATGGCTGAGAAGCTATCCAGCTTACTCTCTCTCTCTCTCTCTCTCTCTCTCTCTCTCTCTTGCGCTGACGTAGGGGGGTGTGAGCAGGGGGGCTGTGTGCAGCTGCTTCCTGAAGGACATGCTGCACGGAGCTTCGCATACTTAAAAGCTCAAAGGGCACGTATTGATTTTTTTTATCTGTCTCTCGCTATCTCTCTCTATCTCTCTCTCTCTGTCTTCCTGCTCCTGACAGAGGGGGTGTGAGCTGCCGCCTTCAACAGCTTTGTACCGGCGGTGCTTCGCATACTTAAAAGCCGTATTGATTTTTTTTTTGACTGCTTGCTTTGCACTCCTTTGAAAAGGAAGATATGTTTGCATTCTTTTAATTGTGAGACAGAACTGTCATCTCTGTCTTGTCATGGAGCACAGTTTAAACTTTTGAAAAAGAGACAAATGTTTGTTTGCAGTGTTTGAATAACGTTCCTGTCTCTCTACAACCTCCTGTGTTTCTGCGCAAATCTGTGACCGAAGCATGACATTCTAAAAATAACCATATAAACATATGGTTTCTACTTCGCGGATTTTCCTATTTCGCGGGTGGCTCTGGAACGCAACCCCCGCGATGGAGGAGGGATTACTGTATATATATATATGGATATGTATATATATGTAGATATGTATATATATATGTGTAAATATATGTAGATATGTATATATATATATATGTAGATATGTAAATATATATATGTATATATATGTGTCTGTGTGTGTATGTATGTATGTATGTGTATATGTATATATGTATATGTGTGTGTGTATGTATGTGTGTATATGTATGTGTATATATATGTTGATATGTGTATATATATATGTATATATATGTGGATATGTATATGTATATATATATGTATATATATGTATATGTAAGGAACGACCATCTCTGAACAGAGGAGGGGGCCTAAGGGTACATCTGTCGCCATCTTACAATGCTGCGATTGCAGCCATTCCTCAACCCTCTATGAATGGTTCACACGTCTACTAATCAGTGGACAATTTGCATATCACTGATCAACTGGCACTTTGTCAATGGTGCTAGTCTCTGTGATTAAGCAAAGGTACTGTTTATAAGGTTGGGGAAACCTGCAGTCAATTGAGACTGAGGAAGAGACTTGGATAAGTCTCGAAATATTTCTCCCACTTAAAAACTTTGTCCAGATGAACAGAATCAAATTTCTAGGATATGTATATGTAGATATGTGTATATGTAGATATGTATATATATGTATATATGTATATGTATATATATGTTTACATAACCTCTTTAACACACTACTTCTCCGCTGCGAAGCGCGGGTATTTTGCTAGTCTATACATATTAATAAAAGGCAAAGCCCTCACTGACTGACTGACTGACTGACTGACTGACTGACTCACTCACTCACTCATCACTAATTCTCGAACTTCCCGTGTAGGTGGAAGGCTGAAATTTGGCAGGCTCATTCCTTACAGCTTACTTACAAAAGTTAGGCAGGTTTCATTTCGAAATTCTACGCGTAATGGTCATAACTGGAACATATTTTTTGTCCATATACTGTAATGGAGGAGGCGGAGTCACGTATCGCATCATCACGCCTCCTACGTAATCACGTGAACTAAAAACAAGGAAGAGATTTACAGCACAAGTCAAACGCGGGAACGAAGGTAAATGACGTTAATTTTTGACTGTCTTTTAATACTGTGTAAGCATACATATTAACACATGTGCAATTAAACGTGTGCATTTACGGGGCGATTTCTCAGGCTTAAAAGCTCGCCTTTTACTAAAAAGGTAAATGCAAAACTATTTTCAATCAGTTTATTGAAACGCTCCCGTTAAGGATTGCAATAACATATTCGCGAGATAAAAGAACGAAGTAGGGGGAAATGAAGGAAGAGCCGCAAACAGCTAAGAGCAAAAAATTCATTAAACAATTGAGAAGGGAGCGAGTGAAGCATACAAGCATGTTCATAAGGGAAACAAAGCACGGTGTAAAACGTAAGTTTAAATTAAGTTTATAGAAACGCTCCCGCTGCGGATTGCAATAACATATTCGCGAGATAAAAGTTTAATGAGAAGACACGAGGTATAAACGAACCACACGCCGTGGCGCAACGTTAGGGGCAACAGTTTCAACCATTCTATGATCTGCTTCTCGCAACTGAAAGACGGCACATGGCGGATGTTAGCCGACTTGCTGACCGCAACGTTAGGGGCTTCAACTCTGGCGCTGACAATAGAGATTCGATTCACGAGAGGGGATGCAGTGAGTGTGTATGCCTGATGAGCCCAGAATTAGGGAGAAACAAATGTCACATACTCTTTGCATTATTTGAAAGTAAACTATTAAAACCATTCTATGATCAGCTTCTGGAAACAGAAAGAGGGCACGTGGCGGATGTAAGGCGACTTCCTGACCAACCACAAGCGTTACCTGGCAGGTAACCACCCATACAGTCAGATTGTGATTCAGAAAACGAATGCCATGAATGTAATTACCACGATCTACATACTGTCAAATAAACGAAACACACGCCGTAGCGCGACAGCTGTGAAAAGCGAGGTTCAGAAAAAAACAGATCCTTAACAAATTGTTATTGGTATATTTTCGATCCGTTTAAAAAGGTTTTCTTTTCTTATTAAAAAATTAAAAGCAGTACTTCGCCGCAACGAAGCGCGAGAATTTGGCTATATATATCTGCTTCTCGCAATTAAAAGAGGGCACGTGGCGGATTTTAGACGACTTCATGACCAAACTTAAGTGTTACCTGCCAGGTAGGGTTACCACTTTTAATACAAAAAAATAAGGGACGCATACTGCAGCGGGTGCCACATCTCAGTGCCAACAGTTTGCAGACTGTACTTAAAAGACCCGCCCTCCTCACTGGACAGTTAAAAAGACCAATCAAACTAACGATGACATCAAGTATTACCCAATCATAAGTAGGAAAGGAGGCATCTTCATAAAATGCGTGTGGGATGATTTGCATGAGACGCTGCTTTAAAAAAAATGATAAAAAAAATACGGGACAAATCCCATCCCGTATTGATTCAAAACGGGACGCGCAATTTCATTCTCAAATGCGGCACGATTCCGTATTTTAAAGGACGGGTGGCAACCCTACAGTGCCAGGTAACCACCCATACAATCAGATTGTGATTCAGACTAGGAATGCAATGAATGTAATTACCCCGATCTACATACAAGGCGAAAGTCTTGCAACATTCAAAGATGATGGTTTGGGATAAGTACACCATACAACATAAAAGAGCTTATGAAGCCTTGAACCGAAAAAAGCAAGATCTCAGAGATCGTAAAAAAAAAAATAGGAGGTAATGTCGTTTTACTCGCTGTAGATTTTAGTCAAACATTACCAGTTATTCACGAGGGAGACCAGCAGATGAACTCAACGCGTGTTTAAAATCCATGCTTCTCCCACGCTCGGTTATATGTCGCGTGTTCTCAGGTAGGTACACCAAAAAATGTATACATTTAAGCATGTAATGGGCAAACAAAAAATGAGGTATACCCGAAGGCACTGCAGTAGTACTTAATGTAACTTTACTTCTTAAATGTTAATGTTTTACTGTTTAATAATTTATACGCTTCTTATATGTTGTTCAAATTCTTTTATCAAAATACCAGTGACAGCGCAATGCACGATAACATGGAGTGAATACACCATACGCATCTGCCCACGGCCGCCCTGGTGTGCGCAGATAGGAGTTGATTCTACAATAAAATAAAATAAAGATAAAAAGAGTAATACAATCATCACCCATAAAGCGGATAGTAGACGTGACGTACTATATGTGTACCAGATTTCAAGTCAATAGGTGAAACGGTTTGCGAGCTACAGGTGATTTAAAATCCTGGACAGACACACAAATTGCCATGGTAGCAAATTACAGAAAAAGATTTTACTGTTTAATAATTTATATTTATATGAAATGTGCTTCTTATATATTACTTCATATTCTCATATGATAATGATGTTAATGTTTATATTGATTTCTATGTTATTGAAACTGCATGTATGTGTGTATATGTATGTATATATATATATATATATATATATATATATATATATACTAGCAAAATACCCGCGCTTCGCAGCAGAGTAGTGTGTTAAAGAGGTTATGAAAAAAAAGGAAACATTTTAAAAATAACGTAACATGATTGTCAATGTAATTGTGTTGTCATTGTTATAAGTGTTGCTGTCTTTTTTATATATATATATATATATATATATATATATATATTATATATATAATATACACACACACATAAACATTTATATACATATACATATATATACATAGCTACATATACACATATCTACATATATATACACACATACATAAACACACACATAAGACTTATTGACTGAAACGGGCTTTCACGAAAAAAGTTAGGGCTTTGCTACAGGATACACCCTCCACAAGTTAAGCAAGTAAAAATAAAATATATATTTCTGTTTTATTTAAACCTTTTAAGTTCATATGCATAGCCCCATTTGGCTGTTTAATTTTTTTTTTCTTTCTTCAGTAATATTTAATCTCCTTAAAGTAAAAGAACATATCCATTTTACTTTTTTTGTATCTCTTTAGTAATATTTTACTGTAAAAGGATAACCAGTATTTAAACCTTTTATGTTACTTTATACATTTATTTTACACAATGTTGAAAGATT